>NW_026652296.1:17108765-17398763 GCF_009828535.3 Hylobates moloch | reverse complement strand
CCCAGCTAATTTTGTATTTTTAGTAGAGACTGGGTTTCTCCATGTTGGTCAGGTTGGCCTTGAACTCCCAACCTCAGGTGACCCGCCCGCCTCAGCCCCCTAAAGTGCTGGGATTATAGGCATGAGCCACCACGCCCGGCTGATCAGACTTTTTTAATGCTGGTGGAGATGGCCTTTGGTGGGCCACACTTAAGCACCACCGTGGATTGGCCCCTGACTGATGCTGCTAGTTCCCTGCCTGCAGTCCCTCAGCACCTACCTCCACACACTGAAGGTCACTTAGGGCAAACATTGCAACTCTCCACCTGTGGCTACAGATGCATGGCCAGTGCACAGGAAGACAGATCAGGAATTGATGGATAGATGCCCCAACTTCCTTGTCTATAAATTGGGATAACTCTAAGGCAGGTTCTAACTGGATCCCAGTTCCCCAAATGAATTGAGCTCTAGTCGCCCACAGTGGTAACATGCTGGATAACACGCCCTTTGCTGGCTTCCTTCCCTTCTCTGTCTCACTTCCCCTACTCCTGGACCAGTGTTTCTTGGAATGACATGCCAAGGATATTACTTGTACTCAAATCCTTATTTCAGGATCTCCTTCTAAGGGAACTCAAAGCAAGATAAGCACTATTCTAAACTGTTCTTCCTGTGCTAGACCACAGCTTACTCAACAACTCAAGTCCAAGACTGTACTATATTTTGAATTTTACTACAGGATATTTAGGGTGCAGCACCACCGTAGATGTTAGAAGGTTTGCCTTTTTTTTTTTTGAGATGGAGTCTCCTTCTGTCACCCAGGCTTGGAGTGCAGCGGTGTGATCCTGGTTCACTGCAAGCTCCTTCCAGGTTCACACCATTCTCCTGCCTCAGCCTCCCGAGTAGCTGGGACTACAGGTACCCACCACCATGCCTGGCTAATTTTTTGTATTTTTAGTACAGACGGTATTTCACCGTGTTAGACAGGATGGCCTCGATCTCCTGACCTCATGATCTGCCCACCTCAACCTCCCAATAGAAGGCCTTTTTGAACAATGTTAAATCCAACCCCGTAATTCAAACTGAGTGTTCCTCTGAGACTTTGGACCAAATTTGGCTTGAAGCTCCAATAAATTGTCAGTATCTGCAAACCCATTTCGGCCAGCATAAGCCATAAGAGTTTTGGAGGTGGGATTGGAAAATGGTGCAGCCACTTTGGAAAACAGTCTGGTAGTTCCTCCAAGTGTTAAATATGGTGTTAACATATGACCCAGCAATTCTCCTCCTAGGTCTGTACCTAAGAGAACTGAAAATATATGGCTCCACAAAAACATATACACAAATATTCACAGCAGCAGTATTCCAACTAGCCAAAAAGTGGGCACAACCCAAACGTCCATCAACATCAATTCAACTGATGAATAAATAAAACGTGGCATACCCACACAATGGACTATTATTCACCCATGAATAAATGAATAAAGTGAATGAAATACTAATGCATGTTACAAAATGGACGAACCTTGAAATCATTATGCTAGGTGAAAAAAACCAGTCACAAAAGGCCACATATTATACGATTTCATTTCTATAAAAGTTCAGAATAGGCAGATTCACAGAGCTAGAAAGTAAATTAGTGGTTTCCAGGGATGTATGAAGAGTGACTGCTAGTGGATATGGGATTTCCTGGGGGGTGATGAAAATGTTCTCAAATTAGACAGCAGTGATGGTTGTGCAACTCTGACTATTCTAAAAACCACCAAATTGTATTCTCTTACAAGGTGAATTTCATTTTATGTGAGCTATATCTCAATAAAGCTGTTATTTGAAAGAGAAAGATGGGGGAGGGGAGTTGAGATTTTTTGTGTTTCTGGAGTCTCCTGTGAAACCACACCTCTAAATTTATATATTCATTTATTTATTAGAGGCAAGCTGTTGTTCTATCACCCAGGATGGAGTGCAGTGTCAAAATCATAGGCCACTAGAGCCTCAAACTTCTGGGCTTAAGTGATCCTCCTGCCTCAGCCTCCTGAGTAGCTGAGACTACAGGCATGCACCACCTCACCTGGCTAATATTTTTAATTTCTTGTAGAGACCAGGGTCTCCCTGTTATCCAGGCTGGTCTTGAACTCCTGGGCTCAAGTGATCCTCCCGCCTTGGCATCCCAAACTGCTGGGATTACAGATGTGAGCCACCACACCCAGCCTCACACCTCTAAGTTTTTTACAATTTTCTATAGCTCTTCAAAGCCATATCACAACCTCAGTGAGCCTAAAAGTCTGGCCGTGGGTCTTGGTGGCAGCAAAGCTCAATTCCAAGCAGAGGCTGGGTATGGCCGGAACTTACACCCGTATCTCCAGCCATGCGTCATAGGCACAGGCAGAAGCCAGGCAGGGCCAGGGCTTGGATAGGATCAGACTAAGACTCAATGGAGCCAGGGTGGGGAAAAAGCCAGGGCCACACCCAGAACTTCTTCCTTTTCCAGAAAGGCAGTAATCATAGCCATCTGAGAAGGCCCTTAAAAGCCTAGAATGATGAGTCCATCAAATCCAGGCCAAATTGCTGGAGGATTGCTCATGGAATCCACACAACAGCCCTACTCCATGGAGATTTTTTTTCTGAGATGGAGTTTTGCTCTGTCGCCCAGGCTGGAGTGCAGTGGCACAATCTCGGCTCACTGTAACCTCTGCCTTCCCATTTCAAGCAATTCTCCTGCCTCGGCCTCCTGAGTAGCTGGGATTACAGGCACCCGCCACCACACCTGGCTAATTTTTGTGTTTTTAGTAGGGATGGGGTTTCACCATGTTGGCCAGGCTGGTCTCCAGCTCCTGACCTCGTGATCTGCCCACCTTGGCCCCGTAAAGTGTTGCGATTATAGGCATGAGCCACCACGCCCTGCCGTGGAGATCTTAAAGTAAGAGTATGCAGTTAACTATAAACTAGAAATAAAACCTATGCTATAGAGCTGCTGTAAGGAGCAATGAGTTGATTTACATAAAGTGCCTGGCAGGTGCCTGGCATACAGTAGGAAGCCTAAATGTTGGCTCCGTTCTTCAGTAGGAAGGCTGACAGTCTGAAGTTAAGTGCCTGCTTCTCAATGTAGATCAAAAGACTGAGAGACACAATGAGTTGTGGCACACGTAATTACAAGATGGAGAGAGGAGGACCTTAAAGAACATCCAATTCTACACAGTAAATAACAACTTGAGAAACAGGCTCAGAGAGAGGCAGCAACTTGCCCACGGTCATTCAGCAAGATGGCTTGGTCATTCAAAGAAAGAGCAATTCCACATTCCCAAGTTTTTTCCCTAAATGCCAAAGAGCAAAAACAACTCCTCCTCCAATAATCTTTGGCAACTCTTTATAAAGATACTTCTCTGGCATAAAAGCTAAATTGCCTAAATATGGCTAACTCTTGGATAATGCTGGTTAATCCTGGCTAATATTTAATTCTCTAAAGCATCTTTTCCCATCAATAAACTTTTTTGTGGGAACTCTCATTTGCCTTGTGTTTCTTATGGAAATGTGATTTGTACATACATCCTCCTTGCATAAATATTTAGCTCATCATTGTGCAGCACAAATTCCCTGCAAATTAGGTGGAAATCAGCCTCAGCTGACAAAAGCATCTATATTCATCCGGGCAAAAATCATTATTATTTAGAACTTATTAAGCCCTGACAGTAAGTACTAGATGGACCTGAGAACTTCAATAAATATTGAACGCAAATGTATGCCAAATGCTTGGGCACAGATTGCTCTTGTAATTTCTACCTGCCAAGAGGCAGGAAAAGGTAGAGAAATGAAAATGGGCTGAAACTTGGCTCTGCTCATTACAAACTGTTTCAACAAGAGCAAATCACTGAGACCCTCTTCATCTATAAAATGGGTCTAACCAAACCTATTTCATAGGGTTCATTATTATAAAGATTAAATAAGATCATATGTGTAAAGTACCTAGCATGAAGCCTGGAACACACTAGGTGCTCAATAAATGTTTGACTCTAACCAACAAATGAATCTGAAGTAGGTGAAATGTAGACATGTTAGCTCACAGGTTGGTTACAGTTGCATCCTACCCCCTGCACTGTGAACATAATTTGCTCCAATTGCAACTAGGTTTTATTTGAAGGTTACAGTTAATGCTGCCAATTTTACATAAAATTAAGTAGAGGACTAGTTTTGAAATGGCTTGGAATAGAAATTTACATGTTATATAAATTGAATTATTAAACTTTGTATTCAACACTCACAATGTCCTTCCCATACTCCTTAGGTGTTTTATTGTGCTCCAGGGAATTCCACCTGTCAGCATCTATATTTCTATGCCTGAGGGCTCTCGTTCCAGGAACCATGGGAAGCTGCCCTGCCAGTGCATGATAGGTCAGATGTGCTAGGTAAAGAACACTTAAAGAACACTCTCAGGAGCCACCTTCAACCAATGACTAAGGGAGCTGGGATATTTATATCCTCGTATGGGATCAGTCTGAGGCATAAGTCTTGCACCGTTTCCTCAAGTTCCCTCACAGGATTAAACCATCATGATTGATGGCTCAATGACACACTTTGCTGGCATCTTGTCTTCCTTGTTTCACTTCCCAACCTATGTGACCTTGAAGGGGTTCAGAGTATACTATCCCAAAATATGCCACTCTGGCATAAGGATTATTTTGGGCTGAAGGCAATTGAGAATAAGGAGACACAGGACAAGCTTTCTGTCCTTCCCTATCTGCCTGAAAGCTGAACTTAAATTCCTCTTGTGAAGGTGTTTCCCGGACTCACATACCAGTAAAGAGATAACAACCTTATCACCAGAAATGAGATGATGAAGCCATCTACACAAAGAAACCTTACTAACCAGCTGTTTTCTACCACTAATTTTCCCACGTATTTACCTTCCCACAATTTGCTGCCCCTAGCAGTTCAAAGTCATTTTTTTTCTTGTCACTTCTCTACAAAATTATTGTTCTTTGTTAAGACATTATATAACCCCAAGCTCTAACCATTGCTTTGAGTTACTCATCACTAAGTTCTCTCATGTATATGTACACTGCATGTGTTAATAAACTTGGTTTTTTTCCTGTTAATCTGTCTTTTGTCAGTCTAATTTGCAGGGCCCCAGTCAGAAGGGTACAAGGAAAAAAAAAAAAAACCTTTTCCTCCCCTACAACCTCTACTTCCCAAATAAATATCTTTCACTTGGATTCTTGTCTTAGCATTTGGGAGAACACAAATTAAGTTAAGTATCTGCTGGGTTCTACAGCTCCCAGCATGAGCGACGCAGAAGACAGGTGATTTCTGCATTTCCAACTGAGGTACCGGGTTCATCTCACTGGGGAGTGCCAGACAGTAGGTGCAGGACAGTGAGTGCACTGCACCGTGCATGAGCCGAAGCAGAGCGAGGCATCGCCTCACCCGGGAAGCGCAAGGGGTCAGGGAATTCCCTTTCCTAGTCAAAGAAAGCAGTGACAGACGGTACCTGGAAAATCGGGTCACTCCCACCCTAATACTGCACTTATCCAACAGGCTTAAAAAACAGCACACCAGGAGATTATATCCTGCACCTGGCTCGGAGGGTCCTACGCCAACAGAGTCTCGCTCATTGCTAGCACAGCAGTCCAAGATCAAATTGCAAGGCAGCAGCGAGGCTGGGGGAGGGGTGCCCGCCATTGCCGAGTTAGTTGTTTGATTAGGTAAACAAAGCAGCCAGGAAGCTCAAACTGGGTGGAGCCCACCACAGCTCAAGGAGGCCTGCCTGCCTCTGTAGGCTCTACCTCTGGGGGCAGGGCACAGACAAACAAAAAGACAGCAGTAACCTCTGCAGACTTAAATGTCCCTCTCTGACAGCTTTGAAGAGAGTAGTGGTTCTCCCAGCATGCAGCTTGAGATCTGAGGGCAGGGGACTGCCTCCTCAACTGGGTTCCTGACCCCTGAGTAGCCTAACTGGGAGGCACCCCCCAGCAGGGACGGACTGACACCTCACACGGCCGGGTACTCCTCTGAGACAAAACTTCCAGAGGAACCATCAGGCAGCAGCCTCTGTGATTCACTAATATCTGCTGTTCTGCAGCCACCACTGCAGATACCCAGGCAAACAGGGTCTGGAGTGGACCTCTAGCAAACTCCAACAGACCTGCAGCTGAGGGTCCTGTCTGTTAGAAGGAAAACTCAAAAACAGAAAGGACATCCACACCAAAAACCCATCTGTACGTCACCATCATCAAAGACCAAAGGTAGATAAAACCACAAAGATGGGAAAAAAACAGAGCAGAAAAACCAGAAACTCTGAAAATCAGAGCGCCTCTCCTCCTCCAAAGGAACGCAGCTCCTCATCAGCAATGGAACAAAGCTGGACGGAGAATGACTTTGACGAGTTGAGAGAAGAAGGCTTCAGACGATCAAACTACTCAGAGCTACAGGAGGAAATTTGAACCAATGGCAAAGAAGTTAAAAGCTTTAAAAAAAAATTAGACAAATGGATAACTAGAACAACCAATGCAGAGAAGTCCTTAAAGGAACCGATGGAGCGGAAAACCAAGGCACGAGAGCTACATGATGAATGCAGAAGCCTCAGTAGCCAATGCGATCAACTGGAAGAAAGGGTATCAGCAATGGAAGACGAAATGAATGAAATGAAGTGAGAAGAGAAGTTTAGAGAAAAAAGAATAAAAAGAAATGAACAAAGCCTCCAAGAAATATGGGACTATGTGAAAAGACCAAATCTATATCTGATTGGTGTACCTGAAAGTGACAGGGAGAATGGAACCAAGTTGGAAAACACTCTGCAGGATATTATCCAGGAGAACTTCCCCAATCTAGCAAGGCAGGCCAACATCCAAATTCAGGAAATACAGAGAATGCCACAAAGATACTCCTCAAGAAGAGCAACTCCAAGACACATAATTGTCAGATTCACCAAAGTTGAAATGAAGGAAAAAATGTTAATGGCAGCCAGAGAGAAAGGTCGGGTTACCCACAAAGGGAAGCCCATCAGACTAACAGGTGATCTCTCGGCAGAAACTCTACAAGCCAGAAGAGCGTGGGGACCAATATTCAACATTCTTAAAGAAAAGAATTTTCAACCCAGAATCTCATATCCAGCCAAACTAAGCTTCATAAGTGAAGGAGAAATAAAATACTTTACAGACAAGCAAATGCTGAGAGATTTTGTCACCACCAGGCCTGCCCTAAAAGAGCTCCTGAAGGAAGCACTAAACATGGAAAGGATCAACCGGTACCAGCCACTGCAAAAACATGCCAAATTGTAAAGACCATCAAGGCTAGGAAGAAACTGCATCAACTAACAAGCAAAATAACCAGCTAACATCATAATGATAGGATCAAATTCACACATAACAATATTAACTTTAAGTGTAAATGGGCTAAATGCTCCAATTAAAAGACACAGATTGGCAAATTGGATAAAGAGTCAAGATCCATCAGTGTGCGGTATTCAGGAAACCCATCTCACGGGCAGAGACACACATAGGCTCAAAATAAAGGGATGGAGGAAGATCTACCAAGCAAATGGAAAAAAAAAAAAAAGGCAAGGGTTGCAATCCTAGTCTCTGATAAAACAGACTTTAAACCAACAAAGATCAAAAGAGACAAAGAAGGCCATTACATAATGGTAAAAGGATCAATTCAATAAGAAGAGCTAACTATCCTAAATATATATGCACCCAATACAGGAGCACCCAGATTCATAAAGCAAGTCCTTAGTGACCTACAAAGAGACTTAGACTCCCACACAATAATAATGGGAGACTTCAACACCCCACTGTCAACATTAGACAGATCAATGAGACAGAAAGTTAACAAGCATACCCAGGAATTGAACTCAGCTCTGCACCAAGTGGACCTAATAGACATCTACAGAACTCTCCACCCCAAATCAACAGAATATACAATCTTTTCAGCACCACACCACACCTACTCCAAAATTGACCACATACTTAGAAGTAAAGCATTCCTCAGCAAATGTAAAACAACAGAAATTATAGCAAACTGTCTCTCAGACCACAGTGCAATCAAACTAGAACTCAGGATTAAGAAACTCACTCAAAACCGCTCAACTACATGGAAACTGAACAACCTCCTCCTGAGTGACTACTGGGTAAATAATGAAATGAAGGCAGAAATAAAGATGTTCTTTGAAACCATCGAGAACAAAGACACAACATACCAGAATCTCTGGGACACATTCAAAGCAGTGTGTAGAGGGAAATTTATAGCACTAGATGCCCACAAGAGAAAGCAGGAAAGATCTAAAATTGACACCCTAACATCACAATTAAAAGAACTAGAAAAGCAAGAGCAAACACATTCAAAAGCTAGCAGAAGGCTAGAAATAACTAAGATCAGAGCAGAACTGAAGGAAATAGAGACACAAAAAGCCCTTCAAAAAATTAATGAATCCAGGAGCTGGAGTTTTGAAAAGACCAACAAAATTCATAGACCGCTAGCAAGACTAATAAAGAAGAAAAGACAGAAGAATCAAGTAGATGCAATAAAAAATGATAAAGGGGATATCACCACCGATCCCACAGAAATACAAACTACCATCAGAGAATACTATAAACACCTCTATGCAAATAAACTAGAAAATCTAGAAGAAATGGATAAATTCCTTGACACATACATCCTCCCAAGACTAAACCAGGAAAAAGTTGAATCTCTGAATAGACCAATCACAGGCTCTGAAATTGAGGCAATAATCAATAGCTTACCAACCAAAAGAAGTCCAGGACCAGATGGATTCACAGCGGAATTCTACCAGAGGTACAAAGAGGAGCTGGTACCATTCCTTCTGAAACTATTCCAATCAATAGAAAAAGAGGGAATCCTCCCTAACTCATTTTATGAGGCCAGCATCATCTTGATACCAAGGCCTGGCAGAGACACAACCAAAAAAGAGAATTTTAGACCAATATCCTTGATGAATATCAATGCAAAAATCCTCAATAAAATACTGGCAAACCAAATCCAGCAGCACATCAAAAAGCTTATCCACCATGATCAAGTGGGCTTCATCCCTGGGATGCAAGGCTGGTTCAACATACGCAAATCAATAAATGTAATCCAACACATAAACAGAACCAAAGACAAAAACCACATGATTATCTCAATAGATGCAGAAAAGGCCTTTGACAAAATTCAACAACCCTTGTGTTTTTTGGCTGCATAAATGTCTTCTTTTGAGAAGTGTCTGTTCATGTCCTTCGCCCACTTTTTGATGGGGTTGTTTCTTTCTTGTAAATTTATTTGAGTTCACTGTAGATTCTGGATATTAGCCCTTTGTCAGATGAGTAGGTTGCGAAAATTTTCTCCCATTTTGTAGGTTGCCTGTTCACTCTGATGGTAGTTTCTTTTGCTGTGCAGAAGCTTAGTTTAATTAGATCCCATTTGTCAATTCTGGCTTTTGTTGCCATTGCTTTTGGTGTCTTAGACATGAAGTCCTTGCCCATGCCTATGTCCTGAATGGTAATGCCTAGGTTTTCTTCTAGGGTTTTTATGGTTTTAGGTCTAACATGTAAGTCTTTAATCCATCTTGAATTAATTTTTGTATAAGGTGTAAGGAAGGGATCCAGTGTCAGCTTTCTACATATGGCTAGCCAGCTTTCCCAGCACCATTAAATAGGGAATCCTTTCCCCATTGCTTAATTGTCAGGTTTGTCAAAGATCAGATAGTTGTGGATATGCGGCATTATTTCTGAGGGCTCTGTTCTGTTCCATTGATCTATATCTCTGTTTTGGTACCAGTACCATGCTGTTTTGATTACTGTAGCCTTGTAGTATAGTTTGAAGTCAGGTAGTGTGATGCCTCCAGCTCTGTTCTTTTGGCTTAGGATTGACTTGGCGATGCGGGCTCTTTTTTGGTTCCATCAGAGAAATGCAAATCAAAACCACAATGAGATACCATCTCACACCAGTTAGAATGGCCATCATTAAAAAGTCAGGAAACAACAGGTGCTGGAGAGGATGTGGAGAAATAGCAACACTTTTACACTGTTGGTGGGACTGTAAACTAGTTCAACCATTGTGGAAGTCAGTGTGGCGATTCCTCAGGGATCTAGAACTAGAAATACCATTTGACCCAGCCATCCCATTACTGGGTATATACCCAAAGGATTATAAATCATGCTGCTATAAAGACACACGCACACGTATGTTTATAGCGGCACTATTCACAATAGCGAAGACTTGGAACCAACCTAAATGTCCAACAATGATACACTGGATTAAGAAAATGTGGCACATATACACCATGGAATACTATGCAGCCATAAAAAATGATGAGTTCATGTCCGTTGTAGGGACATGGATGAAACTGGAAACCATCATTCTCAGCAAACTACTGCAAGGACAAAAAACCAAACACCACATGTTCTCACTCATTGGTGGGAATTGAACAATGAGAACACATGGACACAGGAAGGGGAACATCACACACTGGGGACTGTTGTGGGGTGGGGGGAGAGGGGAGGGATAGCATTAGGAGATATACCTAATGCTGAATGACGAGTTAATGGGTGCAGCACACCAACGTGGCACATGTATACATATGTAACAAACCTGCACGTTGTGCACATGTACCCTAAAACTTAAAGTATAATAATAATAAAATAAAAAATAAAAAAAAGTATGTGCTGGGTTCAGAGCTCCAGCCTCATATACCCAACAGCACACTGGACACTCCACTAGCTCTTTAATTCAGTATGAAAAAGTGATCTCCCCATTGGCCCCACACACACCTGCTCCAACCCCAGAGACAGATCCACCACCCACTCATTCTCCCAAGCCAGAAACCTGGATCTCACCCTTGCTTTTTCCTTTTCTCTCCCCTGCTCCCCACCATTTCCAGCCATTTATCAAGTCCTGCCAATTTGACCTCCATAATCTCTCCTGGAATCAGTCACTTTCTCCATTCCTCTAAATACTGAGGCAAACAATCTCTGGCTTCCATTGAAGTAGGCTCCTCCCTGTTGTCCCAGATCCACCATGGATTTTTTCTCCATGCCACAGTCTGGAAGGATTTTTCGTTTTAACTGCAAATACGAATAGCAAACACAGCACTTAAGGAAAGCTTACTTTGTGTTGGGCATTGCTCTGATGCTGTTACTCCCCAACTTAAAATCTTCCATGGGCTTCCTATAGTGCTTGGGATAAAACCTCTGACTCCTTGCTTGAGCCTACAAGCCCCTGTGATCTGATGCCCCTTTTCTGCATAACTCCTTTTCTTACCATTTCCCGTGCTGAATCTAATCCCAAGAGGCCCTTTTTTGAAACAATTAGGTGGGTCAGTTTTTTACTTTTCCATGGAGAATTGACTTTTTTTTTTTTTTTTTTTTTTTGAGACCGGTCTCACTCTGACACCCAGGTTGGAGTGGTATGATCTCAGCTCACTGCAACCTCTGCCTCCCAGGCTCAAGTGATCCTCCCACCTCAGCCTCCCAAGTAGCTGAGATGACAGACACGTGCCACCATGCCCAGCTAATTTTTTTGTATTTTTGCTAGAGACGGGTTTCACCATGTTGCCCAGGCTGGTCTTGAACTCGTGAGCTCAAGCAAACCACCCACCTTGGTCTCCCAAAGTGCTGAGATTACAAGTGTGAGCCACCACACCCAGCCTGAGAACTGACTTTTGAATGTCCATCAATACCAACTCCCGATCCCTACCCTCACTCCTACCCATCATCTTCCCAGGCCCTGCTCCATCCATAGCCTCCACCTTCAGGAACAAGCCTTTCCTCCCTGAGATCCTCACTGAGGCACCTGTGAAGACACGAGATTATCCTCTTTAACAATCCATAGGTTCTTTAGAACCAGAACCCTCCCCCACCTTCTGCAAGGCCTGGCACAGGGCCCAACACACAGTAGGTGCTCAATGAATGTTTGTTGAGTTAATTAAGGAAGCTCTCCAGTCTTAATCACAAACATTCGGGATGCTTCCTTCAAACCACCTTCCCCTGAGGGAGCCTATGGTTGATTGGACAATTACTCCAGTGCTGGAACAAATCACCCTCAGGCGCTCGATGAAACAATTCAATGAATGCTGCTGACAAAAGAGCTGATTGTGCTGCTTTGACCCTAAAAGTAATTACATGCGCCAGCATCCATCTGTCCGTGGGGTAGCCCGGAAGGGGGTCCTCACCTCGTTTCAGCTCCATCTTCTAAATAAACTCAAAAGAGCATCCATTGTCATTTCCCCCAGGATCGTTATGGCTTGTTAGATATCAAACAGAGGGCAGGTAAGAGGTGTATAATCTGCACGAACCATCTCCCCAGGCTCCAGCAACCTCCCTTAATCATCTCTATCACAAAACCAAAACCTGAGAGCCCCCCACTCCTTGAGAACGCAGCGGGGAGCCTCCATGCCCCACTAAGAGCCCAGAATCAAGTGACTATTTGCTCTGCGCTCAGCCCCACACATCAGCCATCGCTGGCCTGTTAATTACCTTCTTTCACCCATCCTGAGAAGCCAGAAGTCATCCTTGATGCTTCTATCTCTTCATCTATCCATTCATTTATTCATTCTTTCCATAAGCATTTATTGAATACCTGTTAGAAGGCAGCAGACACTGCTGTGTTTACACTAATGAACAAGACAGCATAGTCCCTGACCTCGTGGAGCTCACAGTCTAGAGAGGAAAATGAATATTAACCAAATAAAGACACAAATGTTGAAGATAAACTTACATTAAACACACCTGTTATTTGCTGACTCTTTGCCAGGTCCTGCAGGGGAGGAATGCAGCATGGGAGGGGAGGTCATTGACCAAGATGGCCTTAACTTCCCCTCACTTTCACTAAACTTTAAACAGGTTTCTTGTTTCTTTCTGACTTTGAGGTCCTGGCAAACATTTTCTTAGAGCATTTACTTTTTTTTTTTTTTTTTTTTTTTGAGACAGTCTCACTCTGCTGCCCAGGCTGGAGTGCAGTGTCACGATCTCGGCTCACTGCAACCTCTGCCTCCTGGGTTCAAGCGATTCTCCCGCCTCAGCCTCCCAAGTAGCTGGGATCACAGGTGCACACCACCATGCCCAGCTAAGTTTTGTATTTTTCAGTAAAGCTTGGGTTTCACTATGTTGGCCAAGCTTATCTCAAACTCTTGACGTCAGGTGATCCGCCTGCCTCCGCCTCCCAAATGGCTGAGATTGCAGGTGCCATTTTCTTTAAAACATTTACCTTTAAAGATTTGCGGCCTACAGTTTTTTTGGTTTTCGTTTTGTTTTTTATAAAAATTGCCCCTTTTGAGATGTAAATCTCCCAGTTTCTTGCCAATCTTTACAACTAGGAATGTCTTTCTCAAGGATCTGGCAGTTATCCCTTTGAAATAAAATCATCAAGAAAGATAGCACCACAATCTCTCAGTCTCTGTAGGAGGGAAGGTGCCTAACTTTGGTAAGCACCAATATTAGCAAACATAAATGTCCTCCAGGACTTTCCCACTAGCTCACCCCAGTGCTTAAAAACCCTCTTTGCTTTGGCCTGGCACAGTGGCTCACGCCTGTAATCCCAGAACTTTGGGAGGCCGAGGCCGGTGAATCACAAGTTCAGGAGATTGAGACCATCCTGGCTAACACGGTGAAACCCCGTCTCTTCTAAAAATACAAAAAATTAGCCGGGTGTGGGGGGCGTGGTGGCAGGCGCCTGTAGTCCCAGCTACTCGGGAGGCTGAGGCAGGAGAATGGCATGAACCCAGAAGGCAGAGCTTGCAGTGAGCCAAGATTGCGCCACTGCACTCCAGCCTGGGTGACAGAGCAAGACTCCATCTAAAAAAAAAAAAAAACACCCTCCTGGCTTTTGTTTCAGGGGAAGTAAGTTCAATCTCCCTCCCCTACTGCAATTGTCTTAGTCTTTCTGGCCTGATTAACTCTGTCCAGTACAGAAATGAATAAAACACGGATCCTGCCCCAAAAGAATTTAAGGTCTGATCAAGACAAATGAAAACTTTATGAATTGTAGTAAATGCTGTAATCCCAGCACTTTGGGGGGTCAAGGCGGGCAGATCACTTGAGGTCAGGAGTTTGAGACCAGCCTGGCCAACATGGTGAAACCCTGTCACTACTAAAAATACAAAAATTAGCCAGGCGTGGTGACACGTGCCTGTAATCTCAGCTACTCAGGAGGCTGAGGCAGGAGAATTGCTTGAACTCGGGAGGTGGAGTTTGCAGTGAGCCAAGATCGCATCACTACATTCCAGCCTGGGGTGACAGAGCAACAGTCTGTCTAAAAAAAAAAAAAAGAAAAAAAGAAAGAAAGAAAACTAGAGGAAGATATGAGACAGTGTAACAGGGGAAACTTAATTTAGATGCGAAGGGACTCTAGGAAGGCCTCTCTGAGAAGAGGTATTTGAGCTGGGACAAGCATCCCAGGCAGAGAGGCTAGCACACATAAAGGAGTTTAGATCAAACATTCAGCTGCAGAAATGTTAGGTCCCTGCCCCAAACCAAGTCTTACTATATTTGTACATGCGACTCGTCTTCTACTGTGTGCTCCCTCAGCTCAATAACCTTCCAGGAATCCCAGGTGGCTCCTGAACAAAGCCCATTGCTCCTAACTTCCTTAACCTGATGGTCAAGATTGTATTTAATCTGACTCCTTCTTCACCTCTCCAGCCATATAGAGACAGCCTGCCAGTGAAACACAAGCCTTCTGGGTGTGACAGATGAAGGGGCTTCTTGCAGAGGCAAATGGAAGACAACCTAGAAGGTACAGGTGCAAAGCGCTCACATGATTGAGAGTCTATTTATATACTTGAAGTACAGATAGGAGGGAAAACAGTTCTCGCCTGTTGGACGAAAAATCCAGTTATTTTTCCTTATTCTGTGACACAAGGACCTTAAGTAACCTTAAGTAACCACAAGATCAGTCTTTGGTGAGTTAATTTCCCAAGTCAAAGACATGCCTGGTGCTTGACAGTCTCCTGGGACCTCACTAGCCCTGGAGCCCCTTCTGTCCCCTCTCCCACTCTGGACCAATCCCTACAGTTCCCCCAGCTCTTCCCATGCTTCTGATAGGGAAGGAGCATCAGGGTCACCCTTATGTTAAGAATAGAAGTAAAATATTGATGCTATTACATTTGGACACCCCACAATGCCTGATTCCTGGCTCTCTGCAGGATTCCTTAGGGAGCCTTCATCATAGAGGTGTCACCAAGCAGGAAATACCACGTTCTTCTGTGATGAGCTGGGCCCATGCCTGGTCCACACAGTACAGAACTCAAAAGACCCAAGGCAGGAGCACAGAGCTTGAACTCACCGCTGTTATAGGTTCTACCTCCCTTAAAGCTCCAGTAGCAATGCAGCAGCAGGGAGGGCATGTGGCCCGAGAGGACCTCCCCAGGAAGGGGAGTCTACACATGTGTATGTAACTGCACAGCCCACTGTGGCCTTGCCCACAGGTCCCTGTGATCCAATCACTGTCCTGGCCTTTGAACAATCAGATGGTCAGAGGGATTGGAGCACCTGAAGGAAGTGAGAGCACCTCCCCATCACCTCTGATCACTCTTTTCCAGCTCTCTCTGCCTGCTAGCCCTGAGCACAGGATTATCTGTTTGACCTTCTGCCAAGTTTCTGGGTCACGCTCTCCATCCCAAAGCTAAAGCCCTTGTCTCCTTCACCCTAATCACCCTCCTTTCTTCACCCCTTGGCCCATGGCCTACGTAGGTCTTCGAGCTCTGGGCAGTGGTCTACACACTCTGCTCCCACCCTCTCTGGGTCAGGAGTTTCCTAAAGCCAGGCCTGCAGTCCAGCAATCCCCTTGTCCTTGACTCATGCATCTGGGATGAGCTCTATCTGCATCCCGTCAAGGACAATGAGTTACTGAGGAGATAGAAGCAGGACTTTTTTTCCTTTAATTCAATTAAGCCACACGCTGACTGTGATACTTTCTCCACTGTCTAAAGCAGCAGGTGCCTTTGCAATTACTTCCCCTCTGCTGAGCCTGCATGTCACCTGGGGTCTCCAGGAGAGAGAGATGAAGCTATAGAATCACAAGGGCAATATGATGGGGAAAGAGGACAGAGAGACCAGAGAACTGGCCACACAGAGTACCTGACAGAAAGATCAGCCAGGAATGCAACAATGCAGGTGGCCCCAGGCAAAGCTACATCTGGGAACCAGCTGACATGTGACTTTCAGCTGCTTTCAAGGGCCTTAGAAGCAAGGGAGCATTTTTAAATTCGGGTTCCCCCAAAAGCAGATCCAGAGACAAGGACTGGGTGCAGGTAGTGTATTTGGAAAGTGATCCCAGGAAGCAGTGAAGGAGAACTGATGGGGAGTGAAGAAAGTTGACAAAGCCTGCAGCTATGAGAGGGTCTGTTGCTGTGGGCCGATGGGGCTCAATCCCACTTGGAACTCTGTGGGAGACTGTGTGAAGCACACCTGAGAAGTGTTCCCAAGGGGCAAAAAAGCCAAGTGCTTTCTCACCATACAGGGTTGAATGGTGGCCCCCAAAGAGACATGTCCATGTCCTAATACCTAGAACCTGTGGATGTGCCCTTATTTGGAAAAAGGGTCTTTGTCAGTAAACTTCAAGATCTTGAGATGCGATCAACCTGGACTACCCAGCTGGGCCCTAAATCCAATGACAAGTGTCCTTTTAAGAGATACATACAGGGTCAGGCACAGTGGCTCACGCCTGTCATCCCAACACTTTGGGAGGCCAACAGGGGTGGATTACTTGAGGTCAGGAGTTTGAGACCAGCCCGGCCAACATGATGAAACCCCCATCTCCGTCTCTACTAAAAATACAAAAATTAGCCGGCATGGTGGCCCACACCTGTAATCCCAGCTACTCAGGTGGCTGAGGCAGGAGAATCTTTTGAACCCAGGAGGCGGAGGCTGCAGTGAGCCAAGGTCATGCCATTGCACTCCTGCCTGGGCAACAGAGTGAGACTCTGTCCCAAAAAAAAAAAAAAAAAAAAAAAAAGGGGAGAGAGAGACCTAGAAAAGGAAAAGGAAAAGGCCACGTGAAGTTAGAGGTAAAGAGTGCAGTGATGCAACCACAAGCCAAAGAATGCCAAGAGCCACCAGGAGCTGGAAGAGGCATGGAAGGATTCTCCTTAGAGCCTTCCAGGAATCACATGACCCTACCAACACCTTGATTTCAGCCTTTTGGCCTTGAGAACTGAGAAAATAAATTTTTAAGCCACAAAGTTTGTGATAATTTGTTGCAGCAGCCACAGGCCACTGATAACACTCATCGATACCCAAACCTTCCTGGTTAAGAATTACTCCTGGGGTTGGCTGGGCGCGGTGGCTCACGCCTGTAATCCCAGCACTGTGGGAGGCCGAGGCAGGCAGATCACGAGGTCAAGAGATCGAGCCCATCTGGCCAACATGCTGAAACCCCATCTCTACTAAAAATACAAAAATTAGCTGGGCGTGGTGGCGCACGCCTGTAGTCCTAGCTACTTGGGAGGCTGAGGCAGGAGAATCACTTGAACCCGGGAGGCGGAGGTTGCAGTGAGCTGAGATCGCACCACTGCACACCAGCCTGATGACAGAGTGAAACTCAGTCTAAAAAAAAAAAAAAAAAAATTACTCCTGGGGTCGTCTGTGCCACTGAAAGCTGAGGCCCACTACTGTGGCCAGAGGAAGACCTCAGGCAGAGAGACATCTGTGCCTGCAGTATGAAACCATCAATGTGACCAGGAACTGTCCACAGGAACTGCAGGGAACCTCTGGGAAGAAGAGGCTGAAGGATGTGGAAGGTTGGGGAGTACTGACAGCGCCTGCCACAGGATGACTGGAATTGGATCAGGGCCACTTCTGGTCCATGTGACTGTTTTCTAAGGGGACTTCCATCAGGAATCAAGCTCTTCCTCAAGATCATACCCTCACGTAGTGAAAAAATTTACATTACGATGTTCCCATTGTGTGCCCACACACACATCCTCTCCCATCCATCCTTTCAGCAGCCCTGTGAGATACAAAGGATATGACAGGCAGAATAATAGCCCCCAAAGACACCCATGTCCTAATCCCCAGAACCTGTGAATGAGCTACCTTGTATGGCAAAGGGGACTTTGTAGATGTCATTAAGTTAAGGATCTTGAGACGGGGGATTATCCTGGATTGCCCAGATGGGCCCAGTGTAACATAAGGTCCTTATAAGAGAAAGGGGGAGGTGGAAGGGTAGGGGATCCAAATCAGAGATATTTGAAGATGCTGTCCTGCAGGCTCTGGAGATAGGGAAAGGGGCTACGAGCCAAGGAATGCAGATGGCCTCTAGAAGACGAAAAGGCAAGAGAAAGCATTCTCCCCCTAGAGTCTCCAGAAGGAATGCAGCCCTGATGATACCTCGATTTTTGCCCAGGGAGACCCATTGCAGACTTCTCACCTCCAGAACTGTCATATTACACATTTGCATGTTTTAAGCCACTGAGTTTGTGGTAATTTGTTACAGCAGCAATAGGAAACTAATACATTTTACAAGGGCCTTAGAAGCGAGGGGTTGTGTTTTAATTTGGCTTCCCCAAAAAGCAGATTGAGAGATAAGGACTTGGGTGCAGGCAGTCTATTTGGGAGGTGATCCCAGAAAGCACAGTGAAGGAGAAGTGACGGGGAGTGACAAGAGTCAACAAAGCCTACAGTAACGAGAGGGTCTGTTGCTGTGGGCCATTGGGGCTCCATCCCACTTGGAACTCTCTGGGAGACTCTGGGGCAGATTGAGGTTAGTCCATGGGCTGCAAGGAATGGGACTGGAGTTATTAGCAGAAGCTTTTCTGGACTTGAGTTTCTTTCCCATGGTACAGGATAGTGTTTCTTAGATAGTAATTGATGTTTTCTTTTTCCTCTTTGCTTTTGCTTTCTTTTTTGCACTCTTGCTTTCTCCATGGCCTCCTCCAACCCCAATTCAAGCTGTCAAGCCTCTGAGCTCATTGCCTGAGATAGGAGGACAGATATGACCCGGGGGGACAACAGAAACACAGCCGCAACCCTGGTTTGCCATCACCACAGGGCTTTGCCCTTGGGGAATGCAAAAACCTGCAAGAGGAATATGGCCATCCTGGCCTTCCCTACCCCACCAGCCAGGACTGGTGAATTTTCCCCCAGGACTGAGAAGGAGAACTGAATATCTCCAATGAGAAAGGGTCTGCACCCCAGGGAAGCAGCAAGAGCCCAGAAAGGAGAGACTGAATGAGAAGACCAAGCAGGCGGGGGCTAAAGAACTGACCCGGCTTGGCCCTTCACATAGGATGCTGTGTTTAAGGTTGAACAAGCCAGAGTTTGGAGAATATGCCGTGCGCCATCATGACTGTTGCCCCAGCTGAGGCCAGACCAAACCCTGATGAAGCAAGAACAGTTTCCCATGAAGGGCGTGGCTGCTGCCACCATGATCCCAGGGCAGGAAATAAAGGGATCTTGGACTAGGCAATCAAAGGATTTCCTCTCCCTCTAAGGCCAAGGAGGAAATGTGGCTGGGATTCCAAGCTCTGTGGATGCCTGGAGGTGCCAGCAGCTGGGGATCAGCTGGCCCCACCTGCAGAGCCCAGCCAGTGGCTCCTCTGCATCTCCAAGGTAGCACTTGGGTCTATGGGCTCCAGAACAGGTGTTTCTCAGGGTAACCTCAGCCCCTACAACTTCAACCAAGAGAGTGAAGGGGAGCAGCCCTGGAGGCCAATGAGGAGGGGGATTAGTGGTCACTGATGACAAAGACATCCCTGTCCCCAGAGCCAGCCCCTTGTGAGCAGAAGAATGGCTGCCGGGACAAAAGGACTTGCTATGCCCTCCCCATACACATATCATGGCAGCTGGGGAGCCCTCTGAATAATAGGGGGCGCTTTAGAGTGGCTTCATTACCAACAAGAGGCACAGAAGGGGCTAGAGCCAGACGATTTCATGGTCGGCCGCATGCATGATTGTGTCTCACAGCACTGGAGAGGCTTCCAGATTACATTTGTAATAAACCATTTTATGGAGAAGAAACAAATGGGAGTAAATTTGAATGCAGAAATAAGCAATGTTTTAGAGTTTTGTATCATTAGCCGAATTAGATAATTAAAAACATAAACCACAAATAATAAGCCCTCCCTCTCTGGGACACCCTGTGTATTCAAGGAGATGCTCTGCGTACAGGACCCATCAGAGCTAGCAGAGCAGGCGGTGACTAGATCTACACAAGAAAGGATCATTCTTAACATCCCTCCCCAACACTACACAGCAAGATTATCTTCTGTAATAATCATGGAATAATCAGTAATAATCATCACATTCCTGATTCATTCTTTAGTCTTAAAACAATTAGCAATTTTAAAAGAGAAATTTCAATGTTACATATATTATTCAGATTCAGGAAAATATTTACTGGAGGAACTAAAATTTGCACTCACCAAACAAAAATATTCCAGCTCAATGGCCGGGCGCAGTGGCTCACATCTGTAACCCCAGCACTCTGGCAGGTTGAGACAGGCTGATCACCTGAGGTCAGGAGATCAAGACCAGCCTGGCCAACAGGGCGAAACCCCACCTCTACTAAAAAATACAAAAATTACCAGGGCAAGGTAATCCCAGCTTGTAATCGCAGTTATTCAAGAGGCTGAGGCTGCAGAATCACTTGAACCTGGGAGGCAGAGGTTGCAGTGAGCCAAGATCACACCATTGCACTCCAGCCTGGGTGACAGAGTGAGACTCTGTATCAAAAAAATTAAAATAAAATAAAAAATCCTAGCTTATGGTTCAGGCTCTATCTCATGGTTCGAAATTTTCAGCACCAGTAAAAACTCCAAGTGGTCATATAGACTTTAGTTAAAGGATTAAAGTAACTCACATTTGATTTTGTCATCATTTAATTAGTGGACTATCATGGCTGATATTGGATCAACTGTTTATTTTCATTTTATTTTTTGAGACAAGGTCTCACTCTCTGTTGCTCAGGCTGGAGTGCAGTGGCGCAATCTCCAGAAGCTAATACAACGTATGTGGAAGCATTTTGTAAACTGTAAGTGCAGTACAAATATTACTAGAGTTAACAGTAATAACTGTGCAGATGCAATGCATTTGGTCACAACCATGGACCAGAAAAATCAGAGAGAAAAAGGAAGGTGGTTGTTTATGCGTGTGTTAACAACCTGGACAAAATGCCACAGCCAAATTCAACAGCACCAATATTGTGTTACCAAAATGGAGCTTGTGAAGACAGCCAAATTGGGTGACCACACCTCCCAGTGCCAGGCAGCCAGCTGCCAGAGACACATTTCAGCTCAGTCATGCTGAGGTAACTGTGCCATTGCAGAGAAATGGCCATGATATTCACCCACCCCTGGAAACCCAGCAGCCCCCAACCACTTCCCCAGAGCTAAGTTATACCAGGTTGTTGGCAGAGGACAGAAATGAGAGAGACAAGCGACCACATGGCTGCCCACGGAGGTGCCCGCTGGGACACAGGCACTAAATATGAGGTGTTCTGGAGAATCCATGACCCCCCCTCCATTGAGGGAGATAAATAAAGAGCATAAAGCTGCTCTTTGCAAAAACATATTTAGTGAACACATAGAATTTAGGCTAGATGTTTCTTTTTTTTTTTTTTTTTTTTTGAGGCAGAGTCTCGCTGTCGCCCAGGCTGGAGTGCAGTGGCGCGATCTCGGCTCACTGCAGGCTCCGCCCCCCGGGGTTCACGCCATTCTCCTGCCTCAGCCTCCCGAGTAGCTGGGACTACAGGCGCCCGCCATCTCGCCCGGCTAATTTTTTGTATTTTTAGTAGAGACGGGGTTTCACTGTGTTAGCCAGGATGGTCTCGATCTCCTGACCTCGTGATCCGCCCGCCTAGGCCTTCCAAAGTGCTGGGATTACAGGCGTGAGCCACCGCGCCCGGCCTACACATAGAATTTAGGCTAGATGTTTCTATTTTTTTCTCTTGTTTTCTTTCATTTACAAAAGAAACACATGGCCCCTAAAGCCACTCTTCTCTTCCTACTCATGAGTAATATGTAGAGGAAGAGTTATTTAGCTGGAATGAGGTACAAAGAGGGGCTGACACAATGAGAACAAGAGTTAGAGGCCACAGACTCCTCACAGCTGACCCTGGGAGCAGCCTGACAACCCTGGAAGGGACCCTTCCTGGAAGGTCACACAAGCCACCCTTCCATCCAGCACTAGAGTGGCCTTGTAGCCTCTGCTTGCATGCCTCCCAGGACAGGACAGTCACTGCTGCTGGAAACAGCTGTGGACATCTCTGATGGTGAAAAAGGTGGACTATTGGCCAAGCCCTTCACACTGCCCATGTCTCCATATTCAAGCCACAGCTGTGGCTGGGAATGCCTTGCAGAAGCACCATAAAACCCATCCTCCTCAAATGAAATTAAGCCCCCCATGTGGTCCCTGCTCTTGTTTACAGCATGGACAGCTGTCTGTGTTTTAGCCTATCTTATTACTCTTTGTCACGCCCACTTAACTGTGAGCTCTTTGAAGACACAAACAGTTTTCTCCTTGATGCCTGACCAAAATTGATACTTCAAAATCCTTTTGTTAAAAACGCAATTCTAGGCCGGGTGTGGTGGCTCGTGCCTGTAATCCCAGAACTTTGGGAGGCCGAGGTGGGTGGATCACGAGATAAGGAGATCGAGACCATCCTGGCTAACACGGTGAAACCCCGTCTCTACTAAAAATACAAAAAATTAGACTGGCGTGGTGGCAGGTGTCTGTAGTCCCAGCTACTCAGGAGGCTGAGGCAGGAGAATGGCGTGAACCCGGGAGGCAGAGTTTTCAGTGAGCGGAGATTGCACCACTGCACTCCAGCCTGGGCAACAGAGCGAGACAGCGTCTCAAAAAAACAAACAAACAAACAAACAAAAAAACGCAATTCTATAACATCATTGCCCAAGCTCCCTCTGCCCTCCAGCTTCTGTGCTAGGCACAACCTCACAGAGCATCAGCCACCTGGCCCCTCTCATGCCCTCACCCCAACCGCAATTCGCAGCTTCACTCCACCCCTGGAGAAACTAAGCTCAAAGCAATGGTTTTAGGATCTCAGGGCAACTTTCTAATCCAATCCTCTGTTCCTGTGGTTCGCAAACTTGATATATCAAAATACTCTGGAAGACTTAAGACACAGATTTTTGGACCCACCCTCCAAGTTTCTAATTCAGTGGGTCTGAGGTAGGTCTTAAGAGTTTGCACTTTTAGCCGGGCGTGTTGGTTCACGCCTGTAATCCCAGCACTTTGGGAGGCCAAGGCGGGCGGATCACGAGGTCAACAAATCGAGACCATCCTGGCTAACACGGTGAAACCCTGTCTCTACTAAAAATACAAAAAATTAGCCAGGCGTGTTGGCAGGAGCCTGTAGTCCCAGCTACTCGGGAGGCTGAGGCAGGAGAATGGCGTGAACCCGGGAGGCGGAGCTTGCAGTGAGCCGAGATCGCGCCACTGCTCTCCAGCCTGGGGGACAGAGAAAGACTCCGTCTCAAAAAATAAAAATAAATAAATAAATAAATACAAAATTAGCCGGGTGTGGTGGCGCATGCCTGTAATCCCAGCTAGTCGGGAGGCTGAGGCAGGAGAATCGCTTGAACCCGGGAGGCGGAGGTTGCTGTGAGCCGAGATCATGCCATTGCACTCCAGCCTGGGCGACAAGAACGAAACTCTGCCTCAAAAAAAAAAAAAAAGAGTTTGCACTTCTAATACATCCGCTGGCAATGCTGATGTTGCTGGTCCAGGGGTTATATTTTGAGAACCATGGTGCCACAGTGCTACACTGAGGTCAGTCCTTGAAAGACATTCCCAGCCACAGGAACAGCTTGAGTGGAGGCAGAGGCAGCATAGAGGCTTGGGTGACATCTGCCTTTCTCACCATTCAAGATGTCTGCAAGTTGCTTTAAGCAGCATTGAGCACCCAAGGCACACGAGCAGAGGCTACCAGACCATATCATACACGCACAGCTTCTCTGCTCACAGTTTATCTAACCTCTGTTTATACATCTCTGTCTTAGTCCATTTTTTGTGAGTGTTGCTATAAAGAAATACCTGAGGCTGGGTAATGCATAAAGAAATGAAGTTAGTTTGGCTCATAGTTCTGCAGGCTGTACAAGAAGCATGGCGCCAACAATCTACTTGGCTTCTGGTAAGGGCCTCAGCCTGCTTCCACTCATGGTAGAAGGCAAAGGAGATCTGGTGTGTGCAGAGATCACATGGCCAGAGAGGGAGCAAGGGAGAAGGTTCCAGGCTCTTTTCAACAGCCAGCTCTCATTGGAGCTAATAGAGCAAGAACTCACTCACCCCAGCCCCCAGGGAAGGCATTAGTCTATTCATGAGGGGTCTGTCCCCATGACCCGAACACCTCCCGTTAGGCCCCACCTCCAACACTCTGGGTCAAATTACAACATGGAACTTAGAAGGGACAAATATCCAAACCATAGCAACCTCCTTCAACAAGATATTCCCAACTTGTCCACTTAGAAGGGACAAATATCCAAACCACAGCAACCTTCTTCAACAAGATATTCACAACTTGTCCACTTAGAAGGGACAAATATCCAAACCATAGCAACCTTCTTCAACAAGATATTCACAACTTGTCCAGTTATACTGGCCAATCTTCAGTTAGTTCTTATATTGAGTGACTGCTCACCTCCTGCCTAGGATTGCCAGATAAAATACAAGATGCCTAGTTAAATTTGAATCTCACATCAATAATGGATAATTTTTTGGTATGTCTCATGCAAATACGGTTATTTTCATTTGCTAAATCTGGCAACCCAACATTCCTACCCATGAAGTCTCCAGGTGCTTAAGCCAAGTTCTTGCCAATACTGAAGCAGCCAGTTGAGCCTCAAGTTCAGAGGAAGCTATGTCTTCTGCATCACAAAACCAATTTAGCCAAAGCTAAGAGCAGGAAGAGTCAGTCTCAGGAAATACACTCTGTTAGAGCTGCACTAAGCCCAGGTCTTACAGCTAGTCCAGGGCTGGGGCTGTGGCAAGAAAATGACTTCCACACGGGCTTCCCAGGTGTGGGGGTCCTTGCCTTAAAGCAGATTTGCGCTGGAATCCTACCATATGGTCAATACCTGGTCATCCATCCACACCCACACCGTAGGCGAATGTTACAGCCAGGGCTAAAACCCACTTCCGATTCCTGTGCTAACAAGTTTTCTCTAATGCAAGAATCATTTCCTAAGAGGTAACCCCAGGATCCTAGTATAGGTGCTAAGTGGTAGAGGAATCTTTCTGCACAAACTTTGTCATTGCAAACTCCAAACTCTATGGGTCAGAAGAGTCCTGCTCACTTCATGTTTTACCCCTTAGATGCCATCTGGCCCAGCCACCTCATAGGAGACCAGAGAGGTGAAAGGGCTTGCCCAATCTCCAATCCAAGTTGACAGCAGAGCTGGACAAGAATCTACATCTGACAGCTCAGACCTTGTCCAACCTGCCAGGGTGTCTTCCAATTAAAAGGAACTACTGTTAACTTAAAACCACAGCTATACCATTTTTCTCCCACAGAACTAGCAACAATGAAAAATTCTGACAATATCAAGTGTTGGAGAAGAGGTGGAGAAAACTGTATTCTCCTCTACTGCTGGTGGGAATGGAAATTACAAGGGCAAACTTGCAGAGCATTAAGCAATACCTAGTAAAATGGGAAGTGCACATATACAATGTAACAATTCCACTCCAGCTTCAAACCCCCACAGCAACTCTCCCGCAGGAGCCCAGTGAGATCTAGGGCAAGGATGCTGATGGCAGCATTATTTGTTATGATGAAAAATTAGAAACAACCTAACTAGGCAACAAGACAGAAATGAGAAACAAAACGTGGTCTATCCACATGATAGAATACCTTGCACAGTTATTAGGTTGATGGGAAAGGAATTGCCGTTTTTGCCATTGAAAGCAATGTCATTGAAAGTAATGGCAAAAACTGCAATTCCTTTTGCACAAACCTAATAGAAAGAATGGATTAGAGCTAAATGTATCAATAAGAACAGAGGGTGAAAGTATCCTTATGTGAAAAACCAAGCTGCAAAGAGACCAGAGAAAATTTGTGTAAATGTGGAAAAGCATCCCCACAAACAATACCATACATTTATTATTCATAATACATTACATATGTATACACAAAATACAAAAGTTTCCCCCCAAAAAAGTATTTTTAAAAGGCACAGTTATTCACGAAAGTCATGATAGTGGTTGGCTCTGGAAAGGGATAAAGATTAAACCTTGAGGGTGTCCCTCAAGGGGTGCTTCAACGTCTTCTGTAATGTTTTATCTCTTGTATTAAAAATATACTTGAAGAAAATATAACAAAAGGTTCATAGTTATCATCCCAGTGGTGGGGATGCAAATTTGTTACTTTTGAATTTTTCTTTTAACTTCTCAAAGAAAAATAAAGTGGCTATTCTGAGGCACTGCTCTCTGGGGCCCCCAGAGCCTATATGACTAACTAAATGCATTTCTCGGATTTCAATAATTCATTGCCTGAGCAGGGGCGTGGGTGTGGGAAAGGTTCCATCCTTAAGGGAGTGCAGAAGAATGCATCCAATCAGGCTAAAATCTCCCTTCCTGCATCCTGACTAGAGATGACCTTGGGTCTGAATGAAAAGGTAGAGGTGTTAATGCACCAGATGCTTCTCCCAATCTGCTTTAGAGAGGTGGAAGGGAACTCACCTGGTTCAATAATTCATTAGAACCTAAGCATGACGGGATGGAGAACCTTCCAGAGTCATGGGCTGTGAGTCCACCAACAACCCTCCATGACCACTAGCTGGCTGGTTTAAGGTGAGGGACTCATCCCGAGGGTGGTAAGAGACATAATCCCATTGGTGTGACAGGTAAAACCTAAATGCACACACAAACGACATGTAGATCCTGCTGAAATGCTAATCCTGAGCGAGTAGGTCTGGGAGAGGGAAGGCAGGCAGGGGTAGGGGGAGTGCTGAGATGTCACTTTTCTGTCAAGATCACCGGGTAGGGCATGGTGGCTCATGCTTGTAATCCTAGCACTTTGGGAGGCCGAGGCGGGGGATCACTTGAGGTCAGGAGTTCAACACCAGCCTGGCCAAAGTGGTGAAACCCTATCTCTACTAAAAATACAAAAGTTAGCCAGGCAAGGTGGCGGGCACCTGTAATCCCAGTTACTGGGGAGGCTGAGGTGGGAGAATGGCTTGAACCCAGGAGGCGGAGCTTGCAGTGAGCCAAGATCACACCACTGCACTCCAGCCTGAGCAACAGAGCGAGACTTCATCTTAAAAAAAAAAAAAAAAAAAAAAAAAAATCACAGAAGTCCCTGTTGCTTCTGCTCCAAGGCCCACACTTTGAGTAGCAAGTCGCTACACTGCCCACTTCAACTGCTGCTTGGTCTTTCTGCTTCATTATACTACAAATAAAAGCAGGATGTTGGTGGTATTTGATGAAGTATTAGGGTCAGGAGAAGCAGAAACACTAACTCCAATCTCAAAGGAGACAGTAAAAATATTTACAACTTGATCACAGAGGTGTGCACAAATGTCAAATCTCATCACACTTAAAATCTGTGCATTTCATTGTATGTAAATACCACCTCAGCAAAAATATCCTGAAACAAAACAAATCAAGCCTGGTCCACCAACTCCCTCCAAAGGCTAACCTAGATCTTGGTATCTTGTTACCCACTGATTGGCCTGGAGTAAACAGTCCCTAGTGACCCACCCAACCGTAGGGAAGAAGAAATGGAACCCGAATAGCCAACTGGGGCGCACACCCTTTACACACATAGCAGCCACATCCGCTAGTCAACATGCCCCCACTGCGGGGCCTTGGATTTGCCCCACTTAGTAAACTCTTCCTTCTTTGCAGGGGGAAATCTAGAACTCAGGTGGGCAGAGGGGTGTTTTTCTTCTCCCCTCAACAGAGGTAATCTTAAAAGGGCAGAGTAGCTACTGAAAGAGAGGCTGTGTGGCCAAGGGAAGTGTCACCAAACCTGTCCTTGTTAACGTCCCTTTCCTGCCTTTCCAGTGGCTCCAGCCTTTCCAGTGCTGAGCTTGGCCTCTGTTTCCCCTCTGGGAATCATCCCACCTAGAATATAAGTTAACTTGAATACTAGGCTGTCTCTCCCAGTTTTTTTATTTTCTTTTTTCTTTTTTGAGATGGGGTCTCACTCTGTCACCCAGGCTGACGTGCAGTCGCGTGATCTCGGCTCACTGCAACCTCTGCTTCCCAGGTTCAAGCAATTCTCATGCCTCAGCCTCTCAAGAAGCTGGCACTATAGGCGTGCATCACCACACCTGGCTAATTTTTGTATTTTTTAAGTAGAAATGGGGTTTCACCATATTGTCCCGGCTGGTCCCAAACCCCTGACCTAAGGTGATCTGCCCACCTCGGCCTCCCAAATTGCTGGGATTAGAACACAAGTTAATTTCAATACAAGGCTGTCTCTCCCAGCTGTGATTCCTCCCTGGTGCCTTGTTCCCCAGTACTCTGCAACCAGGGGCTTACAAACCTTATTGTGCAACACAACTCGCTGGAAAACCTGTCAGAGCTGTGTCCCACCCCAAGTTTCTGATTCAGGAGGCTTGGGTGGAGCCTGAGAATCTGCATTTCTAACAAGTTCCCAGGTGACACTGCTGCTGCTGGCCCCAGGGATGTGCTTTGAAAACCATCATGTTAGACTTTCAACAAACATTTGCTAAATGGATCAAGGAGCAGAACTAGAAGTAGAGTCAGTTCAGAGCTCCTGTCTTGGTTCTGGAGCTCACTCAGAGATCAAATTTTAAGTAAAGCTTTCTTCCTAAGACACAGCATACTCATTTTTAAAAACAAGGATAATAATGCCAACCCCACAGGGTTATAGTAGGGATCCAGGGAAGTCTTCCTGAGAACCTGTTGGAACCCACCTCTGCCTAGAAGCCCTCCAAATCCATGACCCTCCCAAAATCCATGAGGGTTTAGTTCCCTCTGTAATCCTCCAGCCATAACCACTGGAAGAACACTTAAATGCAAACTACCTTCTGTGGGAGGGTATATACGTTCCCCCTAAACATATCTGTGTTCGGACCTTGTACTGCATCCCAGAGCTTCTGAGATAGGGAAGACAGTCATTCCCAGGCTGGTGGGAGACAGGGGAAGATGCATTTGATACACACAATGGTTATCAATGTAGGAACAAAGCACAGAGCTGAGTCACCAACTCTCCTGAAGAGGATTCCAGAAAGGCTTCCTGTAGGTGGTGATGCATGAGCCAAGGACTGAAGGATGAGCAGGAGTCTGTCAAGAGCACAAGGCACCCTGCTTCCTTGAGTGGCCCATAATTGATTCAGCTTGGGGACTTGATTGGCCCTGTCCTTTCGAGCTCAGATCCATGCACACACCACGTGCTCAAAAATGTGTCATCATTTGTCCAGGCACAGTGGCTCACACCTATAATCCCAGCACTTTGGGAGGCTGAGGTGAGTCACTTGAGGTCAGGAGTTTGAGACCAGCCTGGCCAACATGGCGAAAACCCATTTCTACTAAAAATACAAAAATTAGCCGGATGTGGTGGTGGGTGCCTGTAATCCCAGCTATTCAGGAGGCTGAGGCAGGAGAATCACTTGAACCTGGGAGGCAGAGGTTGCAGTGAGCCGAGATCATGCCACTGCACTCCAGCCTGGGTGACAGAGTGAGACTCCGTCTCAGGAAAAAAAAAAAGTCATCATTGGATTAATAGGCCCAGCTTCTTCATTGCCTCCCAGGAATGATGCCTTGTCTGACCCATGACCTGAGAAACCAAAAAAAAAAAAAAAAAAAAAAAAAAGACCATTCAATAGATTGCCCTGCTCTGATGAATGAGACCTATGTTTGTTGAGACAGCAAAGCAGGAAATCCTTTCCTATGTGCAAACAGTGCATTCTCCCATTAAAGCAAAGGTAAAGGGGACAAGGCTCCCCTATTCACATTGAGGCTTTGCCTCTAGTTCAGCCACCATCTGGCTGCCACCTGTCCCTTTAGGCCACCTGAACCATTGGTCCACAGTCATCAGTTCCCTGAAGCCTGGGATCCCAAACAGCCCTTACACTGTCTCAAAAAAACAAAACAAAACAAAACAAAAAACTCCTAAACCCTTCTCCAGCACCCTGTTCCTGAGGAAAGCCAGGGGCCAGGGAGACAGGAGGGAGGGAGAATCTTTTCTGGAATCAGGCAGACTGATACTGAGTTTAAATCCTAGCAGCACCTTGTATAAGCCACGTGACCTGAGGCCAGTTATTCACCCACTGGGTCTCAGCTTCCACGTCTATGAAATGAGCATAAAACTGCTCACCTCTCAAGAGTGTGGCGATGATTAAACGAGGGCAGGTGAGTGAAGAACCCGGCTCCCAGGTGTACAGCCCATGGGATTCGGCGGCACAGAGGGACCCACGTGTGGAGAGACGATGTTGTCTGGACAGCACTCCTCCCGGCTTCCGTCCCCCGCCCTTGTGCAGAGCGCGGGAAGTAGGAGTGTGAAGGCCTGAGTCCTCTCAGCGGTTCTCTTGGTGACTCAGCCTCAGGCAGTAAGCTCAGAAATACCACGCGCCCAGCCTGTTCTGGTGACATTTCAAATCCAGAGCGTCTCTCACATCCCCTCCCAGCCTGTCTGGTCAGTATCCATTACTCCAGAACTGGGGCAGGGTATGCATTTCTATCTCTTTTTCAAGGGTCCTTCTTCCCATCTCATGAGGGGCTAGCACTTACAGTTGATGGAGTGCTGTCCTATGGCTAACTTTATTTAATCCTCCCAGCAACTTTGCCCAAGAGGAAACTAACACTCCAAGGGGCCAAACCAATTGCACAAGATCACCCAGCTGGTCAGTGGCAGAGCCAGGATTTAAACTCAGAACTTCCTGGCTCACCTGCCTCGCTTTTTGCACTCACCCATTTACCATGCAAACAGGGACAAAGTGAGGCCACGGTTCCCTCGGCCTTCGGACCCACTCTCAGCATCAGACAAGAGCTGGGCCAGACGGGGAAATGCCCTGGAACTCTCTGGCACCTTCCTGACCACCCTCAGACATGCAGCAGTGCAGCCCAGCTGGTGGGGCCAGGTGCTCATCCACAGCCAAGGCAGAACTTCCCCAAAGATTCTGACTGCCAGCCGGGCCTCCATTTCGGCCTCTGGTCACAGGCTAATCCTTCATAGGGTGTAACCAACTGGAGGCCTGTGAAGGGCACCTATGGGTGTTGCCGGCTTCTTTCTAGCTTAATAAAAATCCTAATTGAGGAGGCTCTTGAGCCGCTTGCTCGAGCCCACTCCCACTCTGAATTGTCTTCAATAAATCTGTGCTTTCGTTACTGTTTTTCCATTGCTTTGTCTTTCATTGCCTCATTCGTTACTTTGTGCATTGTGTTCAATTCTTTGTTCAACCTGCTAAGAACCTGGACAACCCTCTCCGGTATAATAGCTCCCTACAGAGCCGCCCCAGACAGAGCCTGTCCTCAGCACCAGGGGCTGCCTACAGTACAGCTCCTCTGGTCACTGTCCCTCCTCATCCCACCAAGTGTCCCTCGGGACTAACTGACAGACACACCTGGCTTTGCACCTCAGCCAGACCTCTAGCATGAAGGACATACCTGAGGGGCCAAGAACTGAATCTACACACTATCCTTGCCTCCCAGCTTTCCCCAGCCTGACTCACCACCCACCACGCCTTCCCTCCCAGATCCCTTCCCTGTGTTCTTTGGAACCTCTTTTAAATTTTAATTAATTTTTTTTTTTTTTTTTTGAGACAGAGTCTCGCTCTGTCACCCAGGCTGGAGTGCAGTGGCGCGACTTCAGCTCACTGCAACCTCTGCCTCCCGGGTTCAAACGATTCTCCTGCCTCAGCCTCCCGAGTAGCTGGGATTACAGTGTGTGGTGGTGTGCCACCACACCCGGCTAATTTTTGTATTTTTAGTAGAGACAGGGTTTCACAATGTTGCTCAGGCTGAACTCCTGACCTCAGGTGGTCCACTAGCCTCAGCCTCTCAGAGTGCTGGGATTACAGGCGTGAGGCACCACACCTGGCCTGGAACCCATCTTTTAAGTGAACAAACTCACACCCATGCTTCACCATGTCCCCAAACAAAGCATCTGTACCTTCTGTCTCAACTGAAGGTCTCTGCCCCCACCAAAACCCCACTTCTTATGCAGCCCCATTCAGCTGGAGCTGTTCCTCTCTGCACCCCCAACCTCAACCCTCTATAAGCACGTACCTTAAGGTCTAAATTTGCAGTAAGCATCCTCTTTGCTCCTCACTGCTGACTGGGCCTGGCTTCCTTGCCTCAGGTGAAACTAGCTCTTCAAGCCTGCCTTTCCCATCCTCATCCCCATCCTTCTTCCTGAAGAGCCTCCCTCTACCCCAGGCTCTGTCCCTTTCTCCACCCTCAGCAAGCCCTGGCACCTTCTAGGGCAGGGATTCTCCACCTTGCCACTACTGACATTATGAGCCAGCTCATTACTGTGGTGAGGGCTGTTCTGTGCCCTGTAGGATGCTTAGCAGCATCCCTGGCCTCTACCCACAAGATGCCAGCAACACTACACACACCCCTCAGTTGCGACCACCAAAAATGTCTCCAGACCTTGTCCAATGTCCTATAGGGGTACGAAGTCACCCTTGGTAGAGAGTCACTGGTCTGGAGCAACATCAGCATCCTCTGGTCCCCAAGTCCAGTGCCTTTGACCTCCCAACCCCAGCGACAGTCACTTCACTTGGCTCCAGCCCTCTCCTGGTGCAGCCCTCTGCCTTCTCCACGCCCCAGGCTGCCAGGAAGCAGATGAAAGAGTAAACCCACATCCATGCAGACTGGGCTTCGGGGCCAAGCTTTAACCCACTCCACTCGGCCTTCGGCCAGTCTGACACCTTCATAGCACTACCCCCAATCTGTAATTGAATTGTAATTTTTTACTCTTCAATTACCACTTCCTTTTGCCCGTTGTCTTTTCTGCCTCCTCCACCGGGCTATAAACTCCATGAGGGCAGGAACTTTACTGCTTTCTTCATGGTTTTATTCCTTACGCTAGTGAAAGGCCTGGCACAGAAGACATTTATGGAGAGAGGGAGGAAAGAGAGAAAGGAAGGAAGGGAAAAAAGAAGGAAAGACACAAAGAAGGAAGAAAAGAAAAAGTTTTTGGAGGAAAGAAAACTTTGTAGAAGAGGAGAGGTATTAATCAGATGAAGCAACAACAGGAGTCAAACATAACACGCATGTCACGGAATAACCCTCAACTAATGAAAGGGACAGTGCACAAGTATCTCTAGAGTCACTGACATGCAAATATTCCTAATAAAACTGACTATTTATATGCTTATCTGTATTTATACCCAAAGAAATATCTAAAAGCATGCCCACCAAATGGTCAAAGATTTTTGTCTCAGGTAAAAAAATGAGATTTCTTTTTTACTTCCATTTCCTACAATAAGCATGTATTACTTTTCCAAACTTAAAATAGCTACCATTCACCCAGCAATCCCATTACTGGGTATATACCCAAAGGTAAATATATCATTCTACCAAAAAGACACATGCACTTCTATGTTCATTGCTGTATTATTCACAATAGCAAAGACAGGGAATCAACCTAGATGTCCATCAGTGATAGACTGGATAAAGAAAATGTGGTACATATATACCATGGAATACTACACAGTCATAAAAAAGAATGAAATCATGTCCTTTGCAGCAACGTGGATGCAGTTGGAGGCCATAATCCTAAGCCAATTAATGCAAAAACAGAAAACCAAATACCACATGTTCTCACTTGTAAGTGAAAGTGAAGCATTGAGCACACATGGACATAAATACGGGAATAGCAGACACTGGGGACTACTAGAGGGAGGAAGGAGTGGGGCTTGGGTTAAAAAACTACCTATCAAATACTACACTCACTACCTGGATGACAGGATCTGTACCCTAAACCTCAGCATTATACAATATTCCCATGTAACAAACCTGCATATGTACACTCTGTATCTAAAAGTTGAATTTTTTTTTCTTTTTGAGATGGAGTCTGGCTGTGTCACCTAGGCTGGAGTGCAGTGGCCCAGTCTCAGCTCACTGCAACCTCCACCTCCCTGGTTTCAAGCGTTTCTCCTGCCTCAGCCACCCAAGTAGCTGGGATTACAGGCACCCATCAGCACACCCAGCTGATTTTTGTATTTTTCGTAGAGATGGGGTTTCACCATGTTGGCCAGGCTGGTGTCAAACTCCTGACCTCAAGTGATCCTCCTGCCTCAGGCTCCCAAAATGCTGGAATTACAGGCATGAGCCACTGCACTTGGCCTAAAAGTTGAAATTTTTAAAGTTGCACTAAAATAGGACAGGATGGGTTTGACGGCCTTCTACTTTGCCCATTCAGCTTCTGCAAGCTCTTGTTTAGCAGGGAACAGTTACCTCTTAACACATGGTTAAATCTCTAAGTTGATCATAAATCTCTCATTCTCAAAAAAAAAAAAAAAAAGTCCTTCCAAATGAAAATTTATAAATCATGTTTTCAAAGAATACATTTTAAGATGGGAAAATTCTCATGATAAAAAATTAGGTGGAAAGTGAGATACCCAAAGAAGGTGCATATTATACATAATATATATCACAATTAAAGCAATGTTTTAGATCTGACGTGGAAAGTGCTAAAAAGACCAGAAAGAAATCCAGCACATGTCAACAACAGCAGTTCTGAGGGGTGGAGGGGCAAGGATGAGATCATTTTGCCATTTCGCTTCTATACTTGTCTTTATTTTCCAAATCTTCTAGAGCAGGGGTCCCCAACCCCTGGGCGACAGACTGGTACCGGTCCATGGCCTGTTAGGAACTAGACTGCACAGCAGGTGAGAGCATTACTGCCTGAGCTCCGCCTCCTGTCAGCTCAGTGCTGGCATTAGATTCTCAGAGAAGCATGAACCCTACTGTGAACTGTGCATGCGAGGGGTCTAGGTTGCAAGCTCCTTAGGGGAATCTAACTAATTCCTGATGATCTAAGGTGGAACAGTTCCATCCTAACTTGCTCCCCCTACCCCACCCATCTGTGGAAATATTGTCTTCCACAAAACTGGTTCCTGGTGCCAAAAAGGTTGGGGACCCCTGGTCTAGGGCAGCACCATCCAATTTTGCAGTAAGTAGCCACAAGCCTCCCACAGCTATAGACACTTGAAATGTTAACAAATAGGACCAAGGACCTGAAATTTTTATTTTACTTTATTTAAATTTAAATAGCCTCACATGCCTAGTGGCTACTGTACTTAAGAACAGCACACCAGAGGGAACAAGCAGGTTTTTTTTTTTTTTTTTTTTTTTTTTTTTTTTTTTGAGACAGAGTCTAGCTCTGTCACCCAGGCTGGAGTGCAGTGGCACAGTCTTGGCTCACTGCAACCTGTCTCCCAGGTTCAAGCAATCCTCCTTCCTCAGCCTCCCGAGTAGCTGGGATTACAGGCGTGCACCACCACACCCGGCTAATTTTTGTATTTTTAGTAGAGATGGAGTTTCGCCATATTGGCCAGGCTGATCTCAAACTCCTGACCTCAGGTGATCTGCCCGCCTCGGCCTCCCAAAGTGCTGGGATTACAGGCGTGAGCCGCCACACTCGGCCGGTAGTTTTATATACTTAGGAAAAAAGCACTAGATGTGATTTTTAAGTTAATACAAACTTAGAACAGAAAATCCAAACACTGCCCCAGTGTCTGGCCCAGTTCCAGCTCAGCGCTGCATTCTGCATCTGTTTATTGTAAGATGTGAATGCCCCATCCAACTTTCTTAGCAGATGTATCCTTTTTTACACTTTTTTAAAAACTGAAAGATGATTTCTTCATTTCTTATTCAGTTTTGAAAGGGAGGCAGAGTCAATGAGCTCGCACATATCCCAGAAACTGACTTCCTTAGACCTTAACAGAAGGTACTCGAGTGCACAGATGTTTGCTGGTTTTATATGGAGGCCTTGCTGGCTATGAAAAAACATTCCCCTCTAATTTTTTGCTCAATTTGTTTTAAGTTGGTAATGAAATCTGTGAATCTGCGTTCCCTTTCTACAGGAAAAATAGAATTTTGATCTCTTTTAAAAATCAGAACGCAACAGGATAATGGAGAAATCAGTCTCAATAGCACATTTCTTGTTCGTTTCAGAGCGGTGATGTAAACATGATGATGCTATGCTTTTGGGGTCTTTGAGGTTTCTGCCAAAAGCATAGCAGCTCAGGTGGATTCGTGCCTACCACACGCTTCTTTGGCAGATTTCTGTCGACAAATTGTACGTCTGCTCTTTTGAAATAGCATCATGAAGTTGTTAATGTCTTTGCATAAAGACCACCCATTCTGTTTGCCCTGGGGACAAAGACTTTGCACTAATCACCTTGCTCTCTCCTGGAGTGAAGAGCTGAAGAGGCAACAGGAAATGCTTATTTACTGAGTTCTTAATGGGTACCAACTGTGGACACCCACAGAAGGGGTTTGAGTAAGTATCTTCTTATGGTCCAGGGGCCAGAGTAGAGAACAGAAACCAAACAGCTTGGCCTCTGGTTCCATAAAATAAATAAGAATAAAATAGAACATTGAACATTTGTGTTTCACTCACCATCTTAATGTATGCGCTTTGTAGATTCTGCATTCAAACATGCAGAACGGGCTAATGAAAGAAAATGCCAAGGCCAGGCACGGTGGCTCACGCCTGTAATCCCAGCACTTTGAGAGGCCAAGGCGGGTGGATCACGAGGTCAGGAGTTCGAGACCAGCCTGGCCAACGTAGTGAAACCCTGTCTCTACTAAAAATACAAAAATCAGCCAGGCATGGTGGCGGGCACCTGTAATCCCAGCTACTCGGGAGGCTGGGGCAGGAGAATCACTTGAATCTGGGAGGCAGAGGTCGCGGTGAGCCAAGATTGCACCATTGCACTCCAGCCTGGGCAGCAGAGAGACTCCAGCTCAAAAAAAAAAAAAAAAAAAAAAAAAAAAAGAAAGAAAGGAAAGAAAATGCCCCCAAATCTCACCACCCAGAGACAAAATCATTCACTTTTGGAGAGCATTCTTCCAAATCTCGCTCTCTTCCAATGGTTCTCAGCTGAGGACAATTTTGGCCGCCTGGGTACATTTGGCAATGTATGGAAACATATTTGGTTGTCACACACTAGGAGGGGGTGTTCCTGGCATTTAGTGGGTAGAGGCTGAGGATGCCACTAAGCATCCTACGCTGCAAAGGACAGCCCCTCTCTCTACCACAAAGAATTATCCAGCTCAAACGCCAATAGTGCTGAGGCCAAGAAACCCTGCTATAGACATATGGACGTGTAGCTCTGTGATAATTACATAATCAAGTTCATACTATGCCAGCTGCTCATCATCCTGCAAGAAAACATGTATCGCTTGTCTGTTATGGTCAAGCACTGCCTGTTCCTTAGAGAGGGCCTCATTTAATTTTTACCAGAAGTCTGCAAGAGGAATTAGTACAGATGTTATGAAGAGACTGAGGTTCAGAGAGGTGAAATGCCTTGACCAAGGTTGCACAGCCATTAGTCGTGGTGCTAAGACCCCAGTCCAGGTATGAGGGATTCCAAACTGCCTTTCCTACTGTCTGTTCATTTGCTCTCTTTCACCCCAGGACCCAGTTTACAAGGGGCAATTAGAAACCTAAGCGTAAGGCCCTTGAGCTCCCCTTCCAGAACCTGAGGGAGGCATTATTTAAATCTTCTCCATTTTTACATTTGTCATATTTTATCTGTGAAGAATACCTTCAACTTCCTCACTAATCACTTTTCTGTCCATTGCTCATTGTTTTTCTACCTTTTAACTATACATATGTGTATGCTATATTATACTCGTAACTATTATATCTTGGTTGTAGGTTAAACCCTCCATTAGTTTGTTAAATAATTTTTTTTTTGAGATGGAGTTTCACTCTTGTTGCCCAGGCTAGAGTGCAATGGAATGATCTCAGCTCACTGCAACCTCCACCTCCCTGGCTCAAGCGATTCTCCTGCCTCAGCATCCCGAGGAGCTGGGATTACAGGCATGCACCACCTCGCCCAGCTATTTTTTGTATTTTTAGTAAAGACGGGGTTTCACCATGTTGACCAGGCTGGTCTTGAACTCCTGACCTCAGGTGACCCGCCCACCTCAGCCTCCCACAGTGCTGGGATTACAGGTGTGAGCCACCACATCTCACTGAATAATGTTTACCTTGATTTCTCCCTCCTCTGATGGTGTTGTGACTCCTGCCTCCTTTCTGTTTGCATTTGGCTGGTATATCTGGAATTATTCTGCCTTAATTATATCGTTTCAGGTTTGTGCTTTGCAGTTGGCATATTGTTGAATTTGGATTGGATTTACCCAACCTGGGAGTCATTTTCTTTCTGTGGGCATGTCTTTTTTTAAATTTATATGTGCTTCCATAACAGATATCTTTGGTCTTAATTCTATTTTCTTGTTTTATGTTTTATATGCTTCCTTTATCTTATTTCCTAATTTTTCCTACCTTCTGCTCATCTGGCAAACAGAATGTGTTTTGTTCTACTGGTGATTATTTTTTACCTTTAAATAACAAGGTTTAATTTGCATGTTCAAAGTTTTCAACCTCAAAAATGAAAAAGTAGCTGTCAGCCAGATATAATGGCCATCCCTGTAATCCCAGCACTTTGGGGGACTGAGATGAGAGGATCACTTGAGCTCAGGAATATGAGACCAGCCTGGGCAACATAGGAAGACCCTGTCTCCAGAAAAAGGAAAAAGCACAAAAAAAAAAGGCCAGGCACCGTGGCTCACGCCTGTAACCCCAGCTACTCCGGTGGCTGAGGCACAAGAATCATTTGAACCCCAGGAGGGGGAAGTTGCAGTGAGCTGAAATCATGCCACTGCACTCCAGCCTGGGTGGCAGAGGGAGACCCTGTCACAAAAAAAAAAGAAAGAAAGAAGGGAAGGAAGGAAGGAAGGAAGGAAGGAAGGAAGGAAGGAAGGAAGGAAAAAAGAAAGAAAAAGTAGCTGTTGACTCCACTTATGGAAGATAAGAAAATTGATTCCATTCCAATTCCTCATTCTGTCTTCACCCCTATCTTCTGGTTTTCAATTATATGCTCTGGGAATTTTTGTCTCAGTCTTTTAAATTTTGGGGTTATAATGCTATATTTATTTTGCTTTAAGAACTATAATAGCTACATTCTTCACATTCTGTTTTATAATTTTTCCATGGTTATTTAAATTTAATTTTATATGTAAATTGTTTCAATGCACACCCCCATACAACCACTTCCTTTTCCAGTAATGCTAGATAATTTTCTTGTGAGTTCTTTGAGTCATCTCTTAGTTGACTGAAGCATATTTTCAAGTGTTTCCTCCCCCACACTCTTTCCCCCACGAGAAGGATATATGGATGATATACTTCCTAAATCCGTGCATATTTGACTCACTTGTAAATATCAACTTTGATGAAATTTTGGATCCTATTCTTTTTCTTTCCATTGTCTTTCTTGCTGCATTTTCTTCTGGAATCTAATGTCAGAGTTAAAAACTGAGGCCATCTGATTTTTATTTTCTTTGAAGACAACCTGCTTGTTCTGCCTGAATTTTCATTAGACTCTCTTTTTCCTTGAAATGTAATGGTTTCATCCGAGTGTATGTCTCACTGCCAGCTTTTTTTCTCTGCTTATAAATTTCCTTGGTAACCCTTTGAGCTGAACATTCGTATCTACCTTCACTTCAGGTATGCTTCTTCTATTCATATTTCCTCCTCGAATATTCTTCCTGTTGCATTTGTTCTATTTCCTATCCTCCAAGAACACAAATTATTCCCACATCAATTCCACATTTCCCTCTTCTCTATGTGTGGTCAGTGTATCTGTCAGGATCTGGTCAGGAATCAAAAAACATAACACTTATTTTAATAGAAATAATTTAATGTAGATAAGGGGTAACCAGGTACAAAATTGTTAACGCGGTACTGAAAAGACAAAAAGAGAACATTAACATATAATAGAGGCAACAGCTGCAGAGAGCAACCATTACCCAAAGGGCTGGTAAACAAAGGGAAGAAACTAGCACTGTTAAAACAGGGCCAGGTACAGTGGCTCACACCTGTAATCCCAACACGTTGGGAGGTCGAGGCCAGCAGGTTGCTTGAGCTCAGAAATTCAAGACCAGCCTGGCCAATACGGCAAAAAGCCCGTCCCTACAAAAAATACAAAAATCAGCCAGGCATGGTGGTGCACGCCTGTAGTCCCAGCTACTCAGAAGGCTGAGATGGGAGGATCAATTGAGCCCAGGACGCGGTGGCTCACGCTTGTAATCCCAGCACTTTGGGAGGCCGAGGCGGGCGGATCGCGAGGTCAGGAGATCGAGACCACGGTGAAACCCCGTCTCTACTAAAAATACAAAAAAAAATTAGCCGGGCGTGGTGGCGGGCGCCTGTAGTCCCAGCTACTCGGAGAGGCTGAGGCAGGAGAATGGCGTGAACCCGGGAGGCGGAGCTTGCAGTGAGCCCAGATCTCGCCACTGCACTCCAGCCTGGGTGACAGAACGAGACTCCGTCTCAAAAAAAAAAAAAGAATGTAAAACTCACAGGCCATACAAAAATAGGCCATGGGCGGGCCATAGCTGGCCAACCCCTGGTATGTTAAATCAACTCAAAGTTGTAAAATATTGAAGAGCAATTGAGCCCAGGAGGTCAAGGCTGCAGTGAGCAGTGATAGCACCACTGCACTCCAGCCTGAGCAATGGAGCAATATCCTGTCTTTAAATTAACAAAATAAATAAATAAATACATACATACATACAAACTTAGAAGATGAGACGGGTTCTGCAAAGCTGAAAATCAGACCCCTGAGTAGGGGGCCAGCGCTTAGCTGTGCTGGTGTCTGAGCTCAAAGGTGAGAGCCCATGAAGCTGGGACCAGGATTTACTGGCCTTGTACTCCAAGCGAAGCATTTCACACATCCCCTTGCCAAGGCCTGGAACAATGACAGGTTTTATGCAAACATACTTTTAGGCGAGCTGTTTTCAATCTTGCCTACGCATTGGAATCACATGGAAAATTGTTTAAAATACTGATGCCTGGATACCACCTTTTGAGAGTCTCAGTAAATTGGTCTGGGGTGCTGTCTGAGCATTTCAAGTTTTTAAAACTCCCCAGGTGATGCTAATGTGTAGCCAAGGTTGGAGGCCATTGGCCTAGAATTACCTCTGCATAGGACCTGTTACCACTGCTGAGAACAAGGAATAGGCCAATGTCTACCTTGGTTTTATATTACATTCACCTGAGAAAAATTGTTTTAACTGGTGACGGCCCTCCTTTCCCCTAGAAGTCCTGATTTAATTCATTTGAGTTGGGGTCAACATTGAGATTTTTTATTTCCATAGGTTTTTGGGGAACAGGTGGTATTTGGTTACATGAGCAAGTTCTTTAGTGGTGATTTGTGAGATTTTGGTGCACCCGTCACCCAAGTAGTATACACTGAACCCAAGGTGTAGTCTTTTATTCCTACCCCCATCCACACTTTCCCCCAAGTCCCCAAAGTCCATTGTATCATTCTTACACCTTTGCATCCTCATAGCTTAGCTCCCACTTATGAGTGAGAACATACAATGTTTGGTTTTCCATTCCTGAGTTACTTCACTTAGAGTAATAGTCTCCAGTTCCGTGCAGGTTGCTGCGAATGCCATTAATTCATTCCTTTTTATGACTGAGTAGTATTCCATCATATATATATATATATATATATAGCACGGATTTTTAAATCCCAGGGGATTCTAATGTGCAACCAGGGTTTAGGTAAAGGAAAGACCCATAATGCCTATGGTCCCGCATCAGAGAGTTTTTATAAGTGAATCCTAGACATCATAAGGAAGCAAAATGTCCAAGCATTATGTCAACATCAAGAAGATTAGGACGGTGGGAGAAGTCTGACAATTAGAACACTTTAACAGGGATCTCTTCACCATGAGAGTCAGAAATAGAAACCCAGAAGGCCTCTCCTCTCTCTTTCCCCAACTCTGACTTCTCTTTCTCTGTCCTCTGTCTCTCCTAACACACACACACACACACACACACACACACACACACACACAAACACACACACACACATTCATTTGTTCCACAGTCGAAATAACAGCATTAGAAGAAAGTTGTCCAGGTGCAGTGGCTCACGCCTGTAATCCTAGCACTTTGGGAGGCAGAGGCGGGAGGGTCACTTGAGCTCAGGAGTTCGAGATCTGATTGGGCAACATAATGAGACCTCATCTCTAATAAATAAATAATAAAAATAAAAATTATGAGTATGAGCTGAAAAGATAAATTTCCATTTGCTTTGGTATAACTGTGGGGTAGCTTTGGGCCTTATTGCCTTAGGGGGATGGTTCTCAAAGTGTGGTCCCTGGACCAGCAGCATCAGCATCACCTGAGAACTTTCAAGAAATGCAAGTTCTTGGGCTCTACCCAAGATCCACTGAATCAAACTCTGGAGGTGGGGCCCAGCCACCTGTGTTTTCTACAAGCCTTTCAGGTGACTGATGCATGCTTAATTTGAGATCCACTGCCCAAAGCAGTGGCATCTGGAAAAGACATACCAGAAAAACACAAAACATTATAAGGCCTATGCCCCAGGAGCCCCTTCAGTAGATGACTGCCAAGAATAGCCCACTCAGGAGGGGTGCGGTGGCTCACACCTGTAATCCCAGCACTTTGGGAGGCCAAGGCTGGCAGATTACCTGAGATCAGAGTTTGAAACCAGCCTTGCCAGCATGGTGAAACCCCATCTGTAGTAAAAATAAAAAAAAATTAGCCAGGCATGGTGGCACATGCCTGTAATCCCAGCTACTCAGGAGGCTGAGGCAGGAGAATTGCTTGAGCTCAGGAGACAGAGGTTGCAGTAAGCCGAGACCGTGCCACTGCACTCCAACCTGGCCAACAGAGCCAGACCGTCTCAAGAGAAAAAAAAAAAAAAAAAGTAGCCCATCCTCCCTCTGGTAGACGATCTACATCACCATAGCAACACGAATGCTCCTGGTGGGTCTCAGATGTTCACCATGAGAACATCTTTCCTTAATAACCTAGGAGGTTTATATGTAAAGTCAGACTCTTGTGTCCTTTGTCCCTTTGCTTGCCTGTGACAACTAGTACCACCTTTGTGCCTTTTTCTTCAGCATGCTAAGAACTATTTTTGTCTAATCCCACTTCATCCTCTCAAATTGGTGCAACTTCTTCTCAGATCTTGACAATGGATCATCCAGTGATCTTTGCTTTGCCTACTGTTGTGACTTTTTTTTCCTGTAGTGATACCTTCATGAATGCCTCCTGAGGTCTGTAGCATTAGCTTTTTGGATATCTATATCAAACTACTGACACTGATTAAACTCAAAGTAAACTAAAGCTCCTGATTCATTTTCCATGAGTAATATTAAGTCATATCATCTTCCATCTTTTATCTAAGCTGTTGATATTTTGGACCCAAGTATACAACCTCACAACATCTTGCAATATTTTAGCGTGTCATTGGTAAAATATTATCAGTTATCTATTGTTGTGTAACAAAACATCCCAAAACTTAAAATAACAATCATTTATTTGTTCATGACTCTGCAGTTTGGGCTGGGCTCAGCCAGGCAGCGTTTCTGCTAGTCCTGGATGACTCATGGAGTTGTAGTCATCTTGTAGCTCAGCTAGAGCTGGAGGGTCTCAGATGACCTCACTCACATGCCTATGGCCTTGGTGCTAGCTGTTGGCTGGGGTTTTCTTTCCACACAGACTCTCACTCTCTAATAGTCTAGCCCAGGCTTTCTTACATGGGAGTGTGAGCATGCCAAGAGGGTAAAGATGGCTCTGGAAATAGCACAACTTCACTGCTGCCACATACTGTCGAACAAAACAAGTTGTAAGGCCAGCCTGGATTCTAGGAGCGGGGTAATAGAATCCACCTCTTGATGTAAGAAGGTACAAAGATTTTCATGGCCACATGTAAACTACCACATCTTCCCTGTCTCATTTCTCCACTTTCTGACTGGTTCTTTCTGGGATCACCTCCCAGATCAACTACTTACACACAAATCCTTTTCTCAGGATCTTTGAAGGGCACCCTATCAAAGAAACTCAGGCTCAGAGCTTGGTCCAGAACCCTCATCTCTTCTCATTCCATTCTGGCCTTAGCAATCTCACCCATTCAAATGTATACACCAAAAACTTCCAAATTTCTACCTCTGGCCTCACTCAGATGGAATATCCAACTCTTCTCAACAAGCCCACTGGAGGCCTTCCAGATATCTCAAATTTAATATGCCAGATTGAAGTCTTGATTTGCAATACTCCGCCAACTTCCTCTGCCAGCCATCCCCATCTCACCTCCATAGGCCTAACTGGCACTCCAACGGCCCCTCCATGACATTCCAAAAACTTCTCCATATCCCATCAATCCTCACGTCCCAATGATCATTCTTCCAAATACTTCTCAAATTCCCTTTCTCATCACAACTGCCACTACTGTGGTCCAAGCCACCCCCTTCTCTACTAACTGATCTCTCTGCTTTTTATCTTGTTGCCCCACCCCAACAGCAGCTTAGAAATCAAGGACAACAGCCAAATATTCAGCCAAGGAAAGCTCTTGCCTGGTCCATTCCTGCAGGACCTTCTACATTTTCTACCTCAATCAGCTCGTCACTATGAGAACTATTGTAAATTAACAATATATTGTAGATCAGGACTAATTGCAATAAATATGTTATTATAATTCTCAAACAAAATATTGGCTTCCATTAACCAAGTGTGAAAATTTTGATTATGGTGTTTTGCACATATGTCCATAGTTACTATCACCAATTAGCAAGCTCATGCCCCAAACACCCTCATTAGTGCATTCATTTATGACATATTAACAAAAATAAAAAGCTATAATGCTGTGACTTTATTTTTCTAAATTCCATTAAGGACAAGAAAAAAAATCATAGTACTATTTATGCAAGGTTGTAAAAGCAATCATTACATATTACAATATAACACCCAACTACATTTTCAAAGTGTTTGCCAAGTGTACAATTCCATATAAGAGAAGTGCCTTGCATAGAAACACCGCCATGCCTTGGATATTGCTGGTACTTGATAAATGTCCTTTGACTAAAGTTGTTCCATGTTAGAGCTGCAAAGTTTCTTGGAACTAATTCTGCACAATTATGAGGCTTAGAAGAGTGCAATGACTTTGCTAGGGCCTCACAGCTTGGAAGTACAGCTAGGACCAGAGACTCGCTGTAAGCCGGTTTATCAACTTCAGCACTGCTGGATTGGTAACTTTGGTTTGGATAATTCCCTGCTGTAGAGCTGTCCTGTGCATTGTATAACATTTAGCATCTCTAGCCTCTCTACCACCAGATGTCAGTAATATCACCCCAACCAATCAAGACAATCAAAAATATCTCCAGACATTGCCAAACGTCCTCTGGCAGGGGTGGGGAAGAATGCAAGGTACTGCAGAATCCCCCTCAGTTGATGTATTAGTCTGTTCCCATGCTGCTAATAAAGACATACCCAAAACTGGGTAATTTATAAAAGAAAGAGGTTTAATTGACTCACGGTTCCACCTGGCTGAGGAGGCCTCACGATTGTGGCAGAAAGTGAACTTGGAGCAAAGGCCATCTTACCTGGCAGCAGACAAGAAAACGTGTAGGGGAACTCCCATTTATATAATCATCAAATCTCGTTAAGACTTCTCCCCCCACGAGAACAGCGTGGGGGAAACCGCTCCATGATTCAATCATCTCCACCTGGCCCTGTCCTTGACACGTGGGGATTATTACAATTCAAGGTGACATTTCGGTAGAGACACAGCCAAACCATATCAGTTGAGAAACATTGTAAATGTAGATTAGTGGTTCTTAAAGTGTGGTCCCCAGACCAGCAGCAGCAGCATCACCCAGAACTTGTTAAAAATGCAATTGATCAGGCTACACTCCAGATCCATTGAATCAAAAACCCTGGGGGTGCATCCCAGCAATAAGCCCTCCAGGTGATTCTAATGCACAGTCAAGTTTCAGACCCAGCAATATAGATTATCCCTAACCCTTGCAAGGTAATTGCTCATGTTCCAATTTCATAAATAAGAAAATGAGGCTCAAAGAGGTTACCTGCATTGCCCAGGTTCTGATTTAGCAATGGCAGAGCTAGGACTTGAAATGGGCTCAGTATAACACCAGAGGCCAGCTCTTTCTGCTCTGCCTTGCCTCCTTGAACACAAGGCAGCAGGGAAAAGGAAAGCCTGGACTGGACTTCAGGCTGACTCGTACCACGAGCACCACGAAGACAAAGTCCACAGTGCCACAGCTGTCAGGCCTCTGAGCCCAAGCTAAGCCATCATATCCCCTGTGACCTGCACATATATACATCCAGATGGCCCGAAGCAAGTGAAGAATCACAAAAGAAGTGAAAATGGCCAGTTCCTGCCTTAACTGATGACATTCCACCATTGTGATTTGTTCTGCCCCACCTTAAAGAAGCGATTAATGTTGTGAAATTCCTTCTCCTGGCTCAGAAGCTCCCCTACTGAGCACCTTGTGACCCCCGCCCCTGCCCTCCAGAGAACAACCCCCTTTACCCACCCAAATCCTATAAAACGGCCCCACCCCTAACTCCCTTCGCTGACTCTCTTCTCGGACTCAGCCCGCCTGCACCCAGGTGATTAGAAAGCTTTATTGCTCACACAAAGCCTGTTTGGTGGTCTCTTCACACGGACGCGTGTGAAAACAGCTGCTTTTGTGGTTGCCATGGCCCTTTGGGGTATGAGGCAAGAAAGAGAAGAGTCTGAGCCTAAAGAGGGTCATCAAACCTACTAGATGCTAATGAGGCCAAACTGAGCACATTAGGGGCAAAGACACTGGTGTCTCCAGACCCTCTCCCAAATGAGCATCCTGAATGAACCTTTACCTACCCAGCTCCCCTCTTTTCTGGGGATCCTTTCTGGGAACCTTCCCCACCATTTACATAGTTACTATAGAAGCAATGATTCTGTATCCCATGACCTCATTCCTCCAGCCACAGCTGTTTGGCTTGTGGTGGCCAAGGGAGCTTGACCTAAGTTGAACCAATTACTCCCTGTCCTGAAATTTTGGACATGGGACAAAGCGAGAATTGAATCTGTCCCTCCCTATGAGGGTTGAAACTGAGATTTCGGCCGGGCGCGGTGGCTCACGCTTGTAATCCCAGCACTTTGGGAGGCCGAGGCGGGCGGATCACGAGGTCAGGAGATCGAGACCACGGTGAAACCCCGTCTCTACTAAAAATACAAAAAAAAAATTAGCCGGGCGTGGTGGCGGGTGCCTGTAGTCCCAGCTACTCGGAGAGGCTGAGGCAGGAGAATGGCGTGAACCCGGGAGGCGGAGCTTGCAGTGAGCCGAGATTGCGCCACTGCACTCCAGCCTGGGTGACAGAGCAAGACTCCGTCTCAAAAAAAAAAAAGAAACTGAGATTTCATGCTCCAGAGCTATTGGCCGCAATGTTGTTCTACCACTTCCATGCAAGTTTCTTTCACTTACAACCCAAAGAGATCTGACTCAAACAAGAAAACGCCCCTTTCACTATTACAGCCACCCAAGGGTAAGAATAACATTTCACAACATGCAGGAGACAAGGGGGAAATAAACCATGCAGACTTCACCCTTAACTCAGAGAGGTGTGTTCTGGAAAATTCCTGCCCACCTCCTCCATGACCTGTGGCCTCTGAAGATAGTTCTAGTCTCCTTGAAAACCAGAGCTATATGGGATCCCTTGGCCCCAGAAGTGATCACTAGAATCTCCCCATCATGCCTCAAGCTGATGGCAAGATTCCACATGGGAAGGAGGAAGGAAAAACATTGTGAGTCAAGGGACTGCAAGTTACTAAAGGTTGGAGATATGTTTCAGAGACAAAGAAATGCAGGTATTTTGGAGGAAAGAGTGAAGAAATATTTGAAAAGCTGTGACTCCAGGCCCCCCCTGCTTCCAAATTAACCCCCACCATATTCACCACTGAATCCACAACAATGAAAAGTGCCTGAGGCAAAGACGACATACATGCTCTTTTGCTAGGTAAAGAGAGGGAGGGATAAATGTTCAATGAGAGCCTTGTGTTTCTCTAAAGGCAGAACTAGGAGGATCTGGCTGAGGTGAGAGGCGGGGACTTGGGGTGAACCTGGCAACACCTTTTGGCTGGCAGATCACAGGTAGGTGGGGAAAGTTACCTCAAGGAGTGTAGAAAGTAAACCAACCAGAGAGAGAAAAGCCTGCCTGGAACTGATCAGCTATGTAATTCTGAGCTACTCCCTTCACATCTCTGAGCCTGTTTCCCCATCTACACAAATACAGCGCTGCCCTAGCTCTCCCTCTCTCTGGTCCCTTTCTTCTCCCAAGTCTGAGAAAATTTCATGGGGTTGGGGTGTCCCCAAACTGTTAAAGCAGAGCCTGTATTCCAAGTCCTTGGCAGAGGGGGTCTCACTGCCCATCTGCTGGTTCTCCGTGCAGAGAGACACCAGAATGGGTGGGTATTTGGGAGGTCTCCAACTTCACTGAGAACATCACTGCAGATGCTCCTGAAAAGGGTGAGACGTGGGCCTTTTGGCGAGTGAGAAGTTTGGAGTACTGCCAGTCAGTCCCGTCTGTCCCCATGCTCACCAGACAGGCACCATCCCCCAGTGCAAAACACCAAGAATTCCCCATGGGGGTCGGGAGGAGGCATCAGGTGGAGCTTCGTCCCCCCTCCCCCACCCAGGTATCAAAAGATGAATTCCAGGAACTGCTGGGATGGTGATGATGGAAATTACGCAACTCTCCCGTGGAGACATACACGGCCACATTTAGGGGCATCCCTTTGTCCCAGTTTAGTCCACTTACGCTCCTCGTTGCCCTGGGCAGTCAAGTCTCTTTTACAAAGATGTTTCTCAAGCCCCAGGTAATCAGTAGATACAAATACAGTCATGTGTCACTTAATGATGGGGATAGGTTATGAGAAATGTGTTAGGCAATTTCGTTGTTGCATAAACATCAGAGAATGTATTTACACAACCCTAGATGGTACAGTCTTCTACGCACCTAAGCTATACGCTCTAGCGTGTTGCTCCCGGGCTACAAAGTGTGCATCGTGTTGCTGTCCTGAAGGCTACAGGCAATGGCAACACTGTGGGGAGTATTTGTGTATCTAAACACTTTTAACCAAGACGACTTGGTGCAAATTACTAACAAACAATTTCCTTTGATTGAGAACTCAGAGGCCGGGCGTGGTGGCTCACGCCTGTAATCCCAACACTTTGGGAAGTCGAGGCGGGCGGATCACCTGAAGTCAGGAGTTCAAGACCATCCTAGCCAACATGGTGAAACTCCGTCTCTACTAAAAATACAAAAATTAGCCGGGCTACTTGGGAGGCCGAGGCATGACAATTGCTTGAACCTAGGAGGCAGAGGTTGCAGTGAGCTGAGACTGCGCCATTGCACTCCAGCCTGGGCAACAAGAGCGAAACTCTGTCTCAAAAAAAAAAAAAAAGAACTCACAATATCCTAGGGACTGCACTAGGCTTCCTTCACTTAACTGTCACAACAACCCTGTGCAGGAGGTAGTCTATCCCCCATCGAATACTGATGAGTAAACTGAAGTTCAGAAAGGCAGGACTCAGAGACTGCAACTAGCAAGACCAGAGCCAGAGTGCAAGCAGGTGTGCGCTGGTGTGTCCAGCGTCAGAGATTCTTTGGTATTAAGATCTAGGCTCAGAGCCCGGGCGCAACGGCTCACGCCTGTAATCCCAGCACTTTGGGAGGCCGAGGTGGGCTGATCACTTGAGGTCAGGAGTTCAAGACCAGCCTGGCCAACATGGTGAAAACCCATCTCTACTAAAAATACAAAAAATTTAGCTGGGCATGGTGGTGCACGCCTATAATCCCAGCTACGCAGGAGGCTGAGGCAGGAGAATCGCTTGAACCCGGGAGACAGAGGTTGCAGTGAGCCAAGATGGCGCCACTGCACTCCAGCCTGGGCGACAGAGCAAAACTCCCTCTCAAAAAAAAAAAAAAAAAAGGCACTCCAGCCTGGACAACAAGAGTGAAACTCCATTTTAAAAAAAAAATCGAGGCTGTGCTGGGAAGCAGTGTGGCACAGTGGTTAGGGGCACAAGCTCTATGGACAAGAGCTTGCAAACGCAAATCCACATTCATTGGAAACGCAAATTCTTAGACTCTAGAATCATCTCCTAGAATTATCTCTGTGTAGGACCTGTTACCACAGCTGAGAACAAGGAATAGGTCAATGTTCACGTTGGTTCCAATCTTGGTTCTGACACTTGCTTACTATGTGGTTTTCGGCAAGTTAACCCTTGTGCCCTAACCACTGTACCACACTACTTCCCGGCGTAGCCCAGATCTTAAAACCAAACAATCTCCCACACTGCACACATCAGTTCCCCACCTGCTGGCACTCCAGCTGTGGCCTCACTAGCCCCAGTCCTTAAAGAGCTGCCACACCCCTGCTCCTGCCACATCCTTTCCTCCCCCTAGAATGTTTTGGGCTTTGCTCATGGTACCTCCTCCATGAAGACTCCCTGAGCCTCCCAGGCCCCTAAGAGAGAGTTAACCCCTCTCTCCTTCACTCCACCCCTGCTGGCTCTAGATGCATCCATCACAGGAAATGTTCCAAATATTATTTTTTTTCAACTTTTATTTTAGATTCAGGGGATGCCTTAGCAGGTTTGTTAGAAGGGTATGTTGCATGACATTAAAGAAAATGTGGTACATATGCACCATGGAATACTACACAGCCATAAAAAAGAACGGAATCATGTCCTTTGCAGCAACATGGATGTAGCCAGAGGCCATTATCATAAGCAAACTAACCCACTATTACTTATATACCCGTTGCAGCCTTGTGGCTTCCAGTCTTCTGGGAAATACAAGCCAGGCCTTACCCATTTCTGTATGCCCAGGATCCAACACAGTGCCAGCAACACAAAGACTCTCAGTAAATAGTGAGTGAATAACCGAGTAAACTAAAACCTCATCCAAAATCCAGTCTCAAGACGGCTACCCCAGACGGCAAGTTCATGGGGCAGGAATGCCTGGCACATGGCACACCCTTTCTCAATACAAACTTCCATCATGAATAAAATAAATGAATGATAGCATAGCTGAGGATTTACACCCTTATTTCTAGTAACTCTCATTGTAGGTGAATAAAGGATTGGGTCCAGATACAATCTTAATGTATTGGTTCGTTCTCACACTGCTATAAAAAACTACCTGAGACTGGGTAATGTAAGAAGAAAAGAAGTTTAATTGACTCGCAGCTCCGCAGGCTGTACAGGAAGCATGGCTAGGAGGCCTCAGGAAACTTACAATCATGGCAGAAGGCAAAGGGGAAGCAAGCACCTCTTACCACAGCAGAGTAAGAGAGAGAGAGCAAATGGGGAAGTGCTACACGTTTTTAAGCAACCAGATTTTGTGAGAACTCACCATCATGAGAACAGCAAGGGGGATGTGCGCCCCCCGCCATGATTCAATCACTTCCCACCAGGTCCCTCCTCCAACACATGGGGATTACAGTTCAACCTGAGATTTGCGTGAGGACACAGAGCCAAACCATATCACTTAGGTTTGGAAAGGGAAACATCAGACTTGCTGGTCGAAAAGTAACTTTGTAAACCTTAAGCCATCCTTCAGGGACAATAAACCTTCAAAACACAATAAGAAAATAAGCCTTCAATGCAAAACTTTAACAATTAAAATATATTAGTCATTCTGCATTGCAAACAGGATTAACTAAACTCTGGGGGTAAGGAGGGTCATAAGATCCCCAAAATAAAATTTTAATATGGTATATGAAGTCTTTCTGAGAGTCGAGTTCTCCCAGAAGTAGACCCTGAGACAAGAATTTGAGTGCAAGTAATTCATTTGGGAGGTGACTCCCGGAAGCAGCAGCAAGGAAGAGGGAAAGAAAGACAGAGGAAGTATGGAAGCCAATTAATAGCATGCTATCAGTCCAGTTACCACTGTGGGCAATGAGAGCTCAATCCTACTGGGTAGCTCTGGGGAACAGTATGGAAGACTTGGCTCTGAATTCATCCACCTAAGGTGAAGGAGAGGTGAGGTATTTATACTCCAACTCCCATCTGTCATTGCCTACTCCTGGAGCCATTAACTCCCCAGTATTCCCAGCCCTTCAAGCACAGGGCTGAGAGGAAACCCTCAAGTGGAGACACCTTCCACATGTACAGGGACAGCAAGTGGCAAAGGCATGAGTCAGGGTGAGTGAGCAGGGCCAGCTACAAAGCCCAAGGGGAAAACCTGGTGTGATAAGAGGAATTTGTTTCCAACTAACACGCATCAGAACCTAATGAAAACTAAGCAAGAAAGTGGAGATCTAAGACAAAAGAAAACTCTGGGCCGGGCGCGGTGGCTCATGCCTTTGGAAGGCCGAGATGGGTGGATCACCAGAGATCAGGAGTTCAAAATCAGCCTGGCCAACATGGTGAAACCCCGTCTCTACTAAAAATACAAAATTAGCCAGGCCTGGTAGCGTGTGCCTGTAATCCCAGCTACTTGGGAGGCTGAGACAGAAGAATCCTTTGAACCCAGGAGGTGGAGTTTGCAGTAAACTGAGATAGCATCACTGCACTCCCGCCTGGGCAACAGAGCGAGACTCAATCTCAAAAAAAAAAGAAAAAAAAACTCTGGACAGAGAAGAAGTTAGAACCTTCCATCTGCCTCTCCTCTGTTCCCTCTGCAATGTGTATGTCTGGCTTTCGTCTTCTCTCCCCTCCCCAACCTGGAATCTATTTTCTTCTCAGTCTGAATCTTTCTTCCTCTTCCCCCTCAAGAGCTCCCCACCCACCCCTCCTGTCCCGATTTTCTCACCCCTCAAGAGCCCATAACATGAAAGTGAAGTATCTTGCTTAATATTTGTTTACTTAGGAACAGTGAGTTTTATGTACACTGTTCTTAATTAAATTCTCAGCAAGTTTCTATTTGTGGATGGAGAGGCATTCTGCCCAAGGAGGGGGGCCTTACAATCTTGGCACCTTATTACTGATTCACCCCCCAGCACTTGGAAAGAACACTTGGGATTCAGCCTTTCATTTGGGGCCCATGAAGCTACTCGTGTTCTCAGCAACACTGATTATTGGCAATTTCCCTCTGTGAGGGAAGTAGATTTCCTTCCAGACATCCTGTAGTGGTGTTTCCGAAGGAGTAGTGACTCGCTGCTTCATCTGCGTGGGCGGCCCGATAGATAAATGCTCATGCAATGCGCCAGGCGGGGGATCTACAAGGAAGCACTTGGTCTCCACCCAAATCACAGTCTGGAGTTCTCTCTCCCCGCTGTCATTTCAGGGAGTCCTCTCTAAATGGCTGCATCAAGAAAGCAAGCTTCTCACTGTCTTCCAGACCCTTGACTTTCCTCAAGACCACCCGGATGTCACCTCCTCCGAGGAGTCTTCCCTGACTACCTTGAGCTGGCAGCCACCCTCTGCTCTGTGCTCCCTGAATTGGGGGCCGCCTGCTTGGACAGCAGGCCTAGATTGTGTGTCTGCTCACCAGGCTGTGGGCTCACAGAGGGCAGAGTCTCCATCTTGGTCGCTGGTCTCCCTGAAAGTTTAGCATAGAGTATAAGCTTGGTAAATGTTTGTTGAATAAATGAATATATGAATGAAGGGATTGAATGAGTGCCAGGAGGACTTACTGGAGCCTTGGACGGGCTTGTAGGAACTCTCGGGCTGACAGCTAGCCAGAAATGTAAGGAGCCCGGAGTCCAGGGAGCCTGGTGTTTTTCACCCTGGGCTGGGGGTGGGGCCAGAGGAGGCCTAAGTGACTGAATTTCTCCCAGATAGAGCCAGGAATCTTCACTCCTGTTGATCTTAGATACTGGGCTTCTAGAAATGGAGTTCCACTCCTTTAAAAGGTTAGAAAACCGGCCATGTGTGGTGGCTCATGCCTGTAATCCCAGCACTTCGGAAGGCCGAGGTGGGTGGGTCACTTGAGACCAGAAGTTTGAGACCAGCCTGGCCAACATGATGAAACCTTGTCTCTACTAAAAATGCGAAAATTAGCCGGGTGTGGTGGTGCATGCCTGTAATCCCAGGTACTCAGGAGGCTGAAGTAGGAGAATCGCTTGAACCCGGGAGGTGGAGGTTGCAGAGAGACAAGATTGCGCCACCGCACTGCAGCCTGGGTGACAGAGACTCTGTCTCAAAAAGAAAAAAGGTTAGAAAACCATTATTCCACATTCCAGCCTCAACATGTTTTAGAGTGGCATGGCATAGTCAAGGGAGGCTGCTCTGGGACCCGGGCTTACTGACTCCCTGGCCAGGGCTCGCTCAGCTCAAGGCCATAACCACACCCACCCACAGGCATGGTTCTGGCTCCTACTGAGGGCCTCACACCTGAAGACTCAGCCAGAGGGGGCACCCGCCCAGCCCTGTAATTGGAGTCTGGGGTCGGGAGATGGGTGTTGGACACCTGGGCTGCGGGGGACTGAGGCTAACCGCCTCCAGGTGTGGGCGAGGCCAGAGGACATGGAAGGGAGACCGCAAGGTCAAGGTGAAGCTCGGGAGCCTAGGCTGGGTTCATGGGGCCAGGACAAGGTCCCTTCCCCAAGCCTAGACAGGTGCATCAGAGGCAGCCACAGCCCTGAAGGATGAGGGTCAGGAGAGCCTGGGGCACGCGCTGAAAAGGGTGAATCCGCGCTGGACCTCAGGTCTCCCTCCCCGCACCCTGCGTTGTAGGGAAGAGCAGGAACCCTGGCGGCCTCTGAGGCGGGGGCGGCGGGGGGCGGCGGGGGGCGCTGGGGGCGCGGAGTTGCAGCCGGCAGATGAGCAGTGGCGCCACCTCCTGACGCCTTCAGGGAATGCAGCTGATGCCCAGCCAGCCTCCGGCCTCTGAAGGGGGCATGGGGCGGGGGAGGTCCCGGGCCCAAAAAAGCAGATAAGCTATTTCCTTCCCCCTCCACAATTTTTTAAATATATTATTAAGGAAAACTAGAAATATGTACAAAAGTAGCGAGAGCTGTCATAAACTCCCAGATACTCGTTCCACTTCACCAATTAGCTCATGGCCAATCCGACTTCCTCTCTAACCATCCTACACTTTCTCCTCCCCGATGTATTTCAAATCAAATTAAATCCTGGGCATTATATCATTTCACCCCTAAATGTTTCAATATGTAACATAAGTATTTTTAACAATACAACCACAATACCTTATCTCACAAAATAATACTTATTTCTTATCATCAAAAATGCAGTCTCATAAATTTTTAAATGTTTTTCTACAGTTTATTAATCATGATCCTCATAAAGTCCACTCACTGCAACTAGCCCACTGTTTTTGAGTGCCTCTTCCTCTGTATGCCTCCCCTCCTTTCATTTTTCCTTGCAATTCATTTGTTGAGAAAACCTGGTTGTCTGTCCTGACATGTCCCATAGTCTGGATTTTGCTGGCTGCATCCCTGTCATATAATTTCACGTGTTCCTCAGATTTTCTGAGTTGTAGATTCGGTCCGTTGGAGTTGAATCCGGAGGTTTGTTCAGATTCAGCTTTGGTCTCTTGTGCTGTCAGCCGCCTTGGCAACCATTACCTGCATCCATTATGTCACCGGGGACTGTAAAATGGTGATATTCCAATTCCGTAATTAGCTGCTTGCTTTTTTGCTTTGTTTTGTCTTTTTTGTTGTTTTTTTGAGACAGAGTCTTGCTCTGTCACCCAGGCTGGAGTGAGGTGGTGCAATCTCGGCTCACGGCAACCTCAGCCTCCTGGGTTCAAGCAATTCTCCTGCCTCAGCCTCCTGAGTTGCTGGGACTACAGGCATGCGCCACCACGCCTGGCTAATTTTTCTGTTTTTAATAAAGACAGGGTTTCACCATGTTGGCCAGGCTGGACTTGAATGCCTGATCTCAGGTGATCTGCCCGCCTCAGCTTCCCAAAGTGCTGGGATTACAGGCCTGAGCCACCACACCCAGCCAGCTGTTTGCTTTTAAATCAGAGGTTCATTATGATATAGGCATAACATAACAGTATTCATAATAAGGATAAATAGGTTATTGTCATCAAGCAAGAGATAGGGAGTCTAAGATTTGATGAGCAATACAGGATCCAGTAGTGTGCTATTTACGAGCAAGCATTTAAACAAAAGGATACAGGGAGATTGAAGAAAGAAGGATTAAAAAGGATAAATCACACAAATATGAACCAAAAGAAAGCTAGGGTGATCATCCTACTACCTGACAAATATAAGTTAATGCAAACACTAATATAAGAAGAATTATAGATTTTCAAATAGCCACCTATGAACACATATTTTCACTAAAAACTGTAGCTTCAAAATACATAAGATATCAGGCTGGGCAAGGTGGCTCACACCTGTAATCCCAGCACTTTGGGAGGCTGAGGCAGGTGGATCACTTTAGGTCAGGAGTTCAAGACCAGGCTGGGCAACATGGTGAAACCCCATCTCTACAGAAAAAAAAAAAATAGAAAAATTAGCCAGGCATAGTGGAGAGTGCCTGTGGTCTCAGCTACTTGGGAGGCTGAGATAGGAGGATCTCTTGAGCCCAGGATGTGGAAGTTGCAGTGAGCTGAGATCATGCCACTGCACTCCAGCCTGGGTGACAGAGTGAGACCCTGTCTCAAAAATAAATAAATAAGGCCGGGCGCGGTGGCTCACGCTTGTAATCCCAGCACTTTGGGAGGCCGAGGCGGGCGGATCACGAGGTCAGGAGATCGAGACCACGGTGAAACCCCGTCTCTACTAAAAATACAAAAAATTAGCCGGGCGTGGTGGCGGGCGCCTGTAGTCCCAGCTACTCGGAGAGGCTGAGGCAGGAGAATGGCGTGAACCCGGGAGGCGGAGCTTGCAGTGAGCCGAGATCGCGCCACTGCACTCCAGCCTGGGTGACAGAGCAAGACTCCGTCTCAAAAAAAATAAAAATAAAAATAAATAAATAAATAAATAAATAAGATGTCAAATTACAGAATTGCATAGAGAAATAAATCTACAATTATTATTTGGAGAATTTAATTCATCTCTCCTAGAAACTGACCAAACCCAGACAAACAAGTATCTCAATCAGCAAGCTAATAAGTAGATGCAGAACATCACACCTCCAATCAGAGGGATGCTCACTGCTCCCAGAATTCCAAACAGGCCTGGCTTCACTCAGGCGACTCCTAGAATTCTGAGAGGCCCAGCCCTGCTGGCAGTGTGACAGGGTCAGATTTTGAGACCGCTATGCTTCTCAGTCTTTGCACACAAAGAGAACCACCTTAGACTTGAGCGACCAGGACCTCCCTGCCTTGTGCCCCTATTTAGAGGGCCCTTCTCTGACCTTCCTACAGCTATGCCCCGCCCACAGGGCATGGAATCCTTAAGACCAAGAGCATAAGCCCACCTTCCTGGTCACTGCTGCATGGCCCAGGAAGGGGAAGGGGCACAGGTAGGACCTGCCTAAATGGTCCTGAGCCTGCCTCTAGGACTCACATCATTTTTCTTTGGGTCCTTCCTCCCAAGGATGGACTTCCCTCAGTGTGTGCACCCTCAAGCTCAAAGAGCCTAAAGGAGGCTATTTGTTGGGGGGATGATGGAGGTGAGAAGGGCTTGGAAATGGAGAGTGGGCTGATCACAGCATGGAGGAAGACCCCTTGTGGTATAGACAAAGATGGGGATGGGAGGAGAAAAGGAGGAGCTACAGACCACAGCCTCCATTTGTGCTCTTGCCCCCAAACCTCTCATATGTTAGAGTTGCACACGAACATCATAACCCTGATCACACCCCTCCCCTTCCCCTCCGAGGCTGGTGATAAAACACAAGGAGCAAAACAATCACTGCTGGGGGCCTAATTATGGCAAGCAGCCTGGCAATGCTGTATATAGACTCTGCTTTGAGCGAAATGTGCTGATTTATGCAGTTCTCAACATTTAAAGGTGGAGACCAGACTGTGGCTGAATTGGATCAGATCATTCTCTGGGACAAATTACAACCCTGGGCTGCTGAGCAAAAATTTGTCTGTCTCTCTCCTGCCCCTTCTTTCCCAGAACTACCAGCTCCACCATGGATTCTCTGGCCATTCCTTTGAGACTTTGTCCCTTCCCCACCCCAGCCCAGCACAAGGGCTGGCATGGAGTGGCAGCTTATAAAACATCTGCTGAATGAATAAGTCTATTTCCTAGAGGGTGAGCCCTATTGGATGGGGTGCACTGAACAAAACCACCTAACCTAGTGTCAACCATAGAGGCTTAGGAGCTAGACTACTGGGTTCAAGTTCCTGTTCTCAGCAGCTCTTTCCTGTAGACTCACAGTCCCCAAGTTGTGTGTCAAGACATCTGTGATGAACTGAATGTTTGGATCCCCCAAAATTCATATGTTGAAGCCCTACCCTGCAAAGTGATGGTGTTTGGAAATGGGGCCTTTGGGATCAAATAGGGTTAGATTAGGTCATGAGGGTGGGGCTCTCATGATGGAATTAGTGGCCTTATGAAAAGAAGAAGAAAGATCACTCTCTCTTTCTGCCATGCCAGGACACAGAGAGAAGGCAGCCATCTGCAAGCCAGGAAGAGAGCCCTCACCAGTACTCAACTGTGCTGGCATCTCGATCATGGACTTCTAGCCTCCAGAACTGTGAGAAAGTAAATCTCTGCTGTTTAAGCCACCCAGTTTATGGTATTTTGTTATAGCAGCCCAAGAAGGTGAAGATAACATTCCTGGGGGCCAGGTGCAATGGCTCACCCCTGTAATCCCAGCACTTTGGGAGGCCAAGGCAGCAGATCACTTGAGGTCAGGAGTTTAAGACCATCCTGGCGGACACAGTGAAATGTTGTCTCTACTAAAAATACAAAAATTAGCCACGTATGGTGGTGGACATCTGTAGTCCCAGCTACTTGAGAGGCTGAGGTAAGAGAATCACTTGAACCCGGGAGATGGAGGTTGCAGTGAGCTGAGATTGTGCCACTGCACTCCAGTCTAGGCGGTAGAGGAAGACTTTGTCTAAAATAAATAAATACATAAAATAGCACTCCTGGGCACTGCAGCACACACAGGAGGGGAACATTTATTATCTTCCCTGTTTTAAAGAAACATAATATTTGTCAGATACCCACAAACTACAGCTCAAGGCAGTTCACTGTTTCAACATTAGCTTGTGCTACATCGCTTTCAGTGACATATCTTTGAAAAGCTGGGTTTTCTGTAGTTACAGTTATAAAAAGCAAACATCACATGAAAATCAATGTAGAACAGAAAATGAGGGAAGCAACATCCAATCTGATTCAAGTTTTGAGAAGCTGTGCAGTGCCCAACGGGCACATACATCCCATGACTATGTCATTCTGGTTGAGATGGAAGAAAAGTATTTTTTGTTTCAATTTATGTGAGTTATTTTTTCAAACAACGACTCAGCTGTTAGGGCATAAAGAGTTGTAAGTTGTTTGCACCTAATTACTTAATAAACAAAACTATTAGGTATTTCTCTAGGCCTTGGGGCACCATGAAAAAGTTACTAAGACACTGAAGGCATTGGGAACAGAGAAACCGTGGGAGTCCCTGTGTTAGGCATTTTACTTCATCTATCTGGGCCTCAGCTTTCCTATATATAAACTGGAGGCCAGGCATGATGGCTCACTCCTGTAATCCCAGCACTTTGGGAGGCCAAGGTGGGTGGATCACCTGAGGTCAGGAGCTTGAGACCAGCCAGGCCAACATGGTGAAACCCCATCTCTACTAAAAATACAAAAATTAGCCGAGCGTGGTGGCGGACACCTGTAATCCCAGATACTTGAGGGACTGAGACAGGAGAATCGCTTGAACCCAGGAGGCGGACATTGCAGGGAGCCGATATCACACCATTGCACTCCAGCCTGGAAGACAAGAGTGAAACTCCATCTCAAAACAAAAAAAAAAAACAAACTAACTAACAAAAACTGGAGATAATAAGTATATATCACAAGGTTATTGATAGGATGAATTAAGTGAAGATATATGCGGTATTTAGAATGGTACCTAGTGCATAATAACAGCTGCATATATGTGGTTATTACTACACAGAAAGGCCAAATTGGTAGTTGGAATTATCATAGGGAAAATGTCTAAAATGCAGCAAAGAACAATTTTCCAACATTCTCTTTTTTATTAATAATTTAATTACCATATACCAAGTACTTTGACATGCATTACAAAGAGCACTGGACTGGGAGTCATAAGATGTGTTCCAGCCACAGTTCAGCCTTGAAACCTTGAGCAAGGCACTCCCTCCCCCTAAGCCTCAGTTTCCACATCAGTATATCATATGTGCGGTGGTAACCATGGGTTTTGTGGGACAGGGTTAAGACTCTTTCTTCAACTGTGCAAACACCAAAGGGACCAGGCCACCGATGGGGAAGTTCCTCCTATACTATAAACAGGGAAAATCTTAAGCAGTCGTTAATATTTTGAAATTGATCTGCTAATTAGAAACTCTCTTTGGGCTGGGCATGGTGGCTCACATCTGTAATCCCAGCATTGGGAGGCTGACGCAAGACGGTCGCTTGAGCACCGGAGTTCAAGACCAGCCTGGGCAACATGGTAAAACCCCATTTCTATAAAAGAAAAATGAAAAAATATATATATGTTAAGAAACTGTCTTTATCAGCTCATTGGGATAAGTTTCTCTCGACTCTGGAGGTCACTGAAGGAATGAGTTTCTCGGCTTCCTCTGAGTCAAAGGTAATGAAGCCAGTCAGGGTTCCAAAATCACTGGCTTCGAACTGAACCAGACCTTTCACTAAATTAGACCATCTCAGAATGTGTCAAAATAGTGAGGTTTTTGCCAGCTGTATAATCAGTTCCGTATTCAATTTCTTAAATAGAGATTTGTTGATAAACCAACCTACCATTTTTAAAATGTAGTTTTGCCTTCAAAAAAAAAAATAAAGACTTTCTTTTAAAAAAAGATCTCAGTTTTCATCAGATCAAATTTCCTTTGCCATTTGCCTCTAGGGTTCCTAGGAATTCTGATTTTTTTAATGCCGAGTTTACTCCTTTATATTAGATCGTCATTGAAATGGACCTCATTCCCATAGAGGGGTGATTATGGGTTTATTCCTTTTACAAGGCTGGTGGCTGACAGAAGGGATACTGCTGGTAGCTTCAAGGAAATGTGTTTTATAAAACGAGGGCTGAGATTGTTATAAAGCTGATTTTGGCATGTTTTTCTAACTTAAAAAAATGAAAATGGAAAAATGGTTTCTCTCAGATGAAGGGTTCTGTGTGTATACACAGGATTTCAAAATCTAAAGCCCCCCATAATAGAAATAAAGATTAGTGTCACTCCCTGACCTCCACTTCCCATTCTCCAGGCCAGCCAGGTCTGTCTCTAAGCCTGGAGCAGAAAGCAGAGCTACCCATGGCTCCCAGATTCTCCCTGACGGCACATAGCATTTGGATGTGAGAATATTCAGACTCACCCCAACAAAACAAATGAGTACCTTTGAGCTTTTAAAAAAAATCACCTTGGCCAGGTGCAGTGGCTCACACCTTTAATCCCAACATTTTAGGATGCCAAGGCAGGAGTATAGTTTGAGCCCAGGAGTTGAAGACCAACCTGGGCAACATAGCCAGACCATGTCTCTACTAAAAAGACAAAATAATAGCCAGGCGTGATGGCCTGAGCCTGTAGTCTCAGCTACTCAGGAGGCTGAGGTGGGAGGATCATCTGAGCTGCGGAGGTCGAGGCTGCAGTGAGCCATGATCGTGCCACCACACTCCAGGCTAGAACCTGGGTGACAGACTGAGACCTTGTCTCAAAAGAAAAAAAAATCACCTTGTCTCATCCTTGAAACTGATTCCATGACCTCAGAGACACCTTTGGTAGAAAAATCAGGAAAGGTCTCCCATAGTTAAGAGTTAGGACCCAGACCATCCTTCCCATGTAGCTTCTAGAGCCAGATGGTCCGGGTTCAAATCCTGGCTCTGCCACTAGCCAGCTGTGTGACTTTGAGCAAGTCACTTAACCTTTCTGTGCTTTGCTTTTCTCATATGCCAAGTGGAAGTAACAATTAAGAATCAAATGACTTAGTATTTGTAAAAGTTCTTACTGTAAGAGCTAGTGTGCATTATTGGATGAAAGCAAGCGGCTGGGGTTTTGTCTTATGTCTGGCCAACAGATGGTCGTCCTCCTCTCCCAGCCTGCGCCTCGGAGTGATCCACGCCCCCAGTGAGCTCACTGCCCACTTCCTAACTTTCACCCACTCCTGCCTTCCGCCCCAGAGAAAAGTCTGTTCAGGCCTTGACATTGCTCAACAACTCTGATTTTTCCTAGTCCATCCTTTTGCCGTCTTCATGGAGACAGTGTCAGACCTGCCTCTCCCACCAAATCTCTGAGCCTCACTCACACTTGGCTTCTGTCCTTCTTCACAGAGAAAATAATGCTGTCAAACAGAAAACCCACAAGCTCCTTCCATGCCTCTCACTCTGTCCTGCTCCTGACCATGCCTCCTTTCTCCCCTACTCTCCTTCTTACCAGAGTGGAGGAGGTCCCATCCCTCCACCATCTGAGGTTGGCTGCCATCCCCAGTGGGGCCTGCCAGTGCAGTTGTGCAGGTTGTGCACTGCACAAGGGCACCTAGCCAAGGTGTCAGTAGAAACTAAAATCCAACCAATTTGTGCTTTCCAAATCCTTTATCCCAGCAGGAGATACCCAGACATGTGTGCTTTTTCTAAATCATCCACCGAGAAGGGCCCATTTTTCAAATTTAAGCAGACAATTTTTTTTTTTTTTTTGAGACGGAGTTTTGCTTTTGTCATCCAGGCTGGAGTGCAATGGTATGATCTCGGCTCACTGCAACCTCCGCCTCCCGGGTTTAAGCAATTCTCCTGTCTCAGTCTCCCACGTAGCTGAGATTACAGGCACTGTCACCACGCCCAGCTAATTTTTGTAATTTTAGTAGAGATGGGGTTTCGCCATGTTGGCTAGGCTGGTCTCGAACTCCTGGCCTCAGGTGATCCACCCACCTCGGCCTCCCAAAGTGCTGTGATTACAGGCATGAGCCACTGCGCCCGGCTAAGCAGATATCTTATAGGCAAGTGGAGATCGTGCCCCCTGAGCTCAAAACCTCAGATAGCCCTGTTCTTTCAGAGCCTCTATCACACTGTCACCTCTTTATTAGCCTCTCTTTTATCAGCTTCTACCTTCAGTCTCAGAGCTGTCATGAGCAGAGGATGACATGAAGGAAAAGCAGCCAACACTTGAAATGGTGCAAAGAAATTACCATGTATCCTTCAGTGCTGGGTGTTGCAAGTCAGATGCCTCCCCCGTTATCTGATTCTGCAAGAACTGAGCTGTCCAATACGGTAGCCACTAGCCACGTGCAGTTACTAAACATAAAACATGGGTACTCAAAATCGAGCTGTGCTGTTAAGTACAAAACACACACTGGATTTCAAAGACTTAGTAAGAAAAAAAATGTTAAATATTTAATTAAGGCCGGGCACAGTGGCTCATGCCTGTAATCCTAGCACTTTGGGAGGCCAAGGTGAGAGGGTCACTTGAGCCCAGGAGCTCAAGAGCAGCCTGGGCAACAGTGCAGGGCCCCATCTCTACAAAAATTTATTTTAAAAATTAACTGAACATGGTGGTGCATGCCTGTAGTCCCAGCTACTTAGGAGGCTGAAGTGGGAGGATGGCTTGAGCCCACGTCAAGGCTACTGTGACCCACCTGGGCAACAGAGTGAGACCTGCCTCAAAAAAGAATTTTCATTAACAATTCTTATATCACATGTTTCTAGGGCTATCATAACAAAGTAGCACAAACAGCGTGGCTTAAAACAACAGAAATTTATTGTCTCACAACTCTGGAAGCTAGAAGTCCAAAATCAAGGCGCCAGCAAACCCATGCTCCCTCTGAAACCTAGAAGGGGGAACCGTTGCCTGCCTATTTCTAGCTTCTGTTGGTGGCCATCAATTCATGGTGTTCCTTGGCTTGTAGCTGCCTCACACGTGCCTCTGTCGTCGCTCGGTGCTCTCCCTGTGCTGTCACATAGCATCGTCTTAGAAGGATTCCCATCACCATAGATTAAGCGCCCATCCTACTCCAGTATGACCTGATCTTAACTAATTACATTTGCAACAACCCTATTTCCAAATAGGGTCATATTCTAAAGTACTGAAAGTGAGGATTTTAACATGTATTTTGGGGAAACACAATTAAACCCACAACACATGTGTTTTGTTTTATTTTGTTTTGTTTTGAGACGGAGTCTCTGTCACCCAGGCTGGAGTGCAGCGCGGCTCACGGCAGCCTCCGCCTCCTGGGTTCAAGCAATTGTCCTGCCTCAGCCTCCCGAGTAGCTGGAATTACAGATGTGCACCACCACGCCCAGATAATTTTTGTATTTTTAGTAGAGACAGGGTTTCACCATTTTGGCCAGGCTGGTATCGAACTCCTGACCTCAAGTAATCTGCCTGCCTCAACCTCCCAAAGTGCTGAGTCACCTCACCCGGCCCCACAACACTTGTTTAAATGATACTATTTGAATACATTGAGTGAAATTAAATACAGTGATTGATTGCATTTGAGGCTTACATTACATGTCTATTGGGTGGCACCGCTCTAGGGCTGTGTACTGTGGTTTGACTTGTTATTTACTATTGATTAGGGTAGCTTACAACTCTGAAAAAGAAAAGTGTTAATCCATAGAAAACCAATAGCAACCAATAAACTTTATCCTGTAGAGATGCAAATGAAAAGATCATAACCCAAAGTTTCTGGATTTCTTCTGTATGTACTTTAGCAGTCTTATTCCAACATTCTTTCTCTTTCTATTTTTTTTTTTATTATACTTTAAGTTCTAGGGTACATGTGCACAACGCGCAGGTTTGTTACATATGTATACATGTGCCGTTTTGGTGTGCTGCACCCATTAACTCATCATTTAGCACTAGGTATATCTCCTAATGCTATCCCTCCCCCCTCCCTCCACCCCACAACAGGCCCCAGTATGTGATATTCCCCTTCCTGTGTCCAAGTGTTCTCATTGTTCAGTTCCCACCTATGAGTGAGAACATGTGGCGTTTGGTTTTTTGTCCTTGCGATAGTTTGCTGAGAATGATGGTTTCCAGCTTCATCCATGTCCCTACAAAGGACATGAACTCATCCTTTTTTATGGCTGGATAGTATTCCATGGTGTATATGTGCCACATTTTCTTAATCCGGTCTATCATTGATGGACATTTGGGTTGGTTCCAAGTCTTTGCTATTGTGAATAGTGCCGCAATAAACATACATGTGCACGTGTCTTTATAGTAGCGTGATGTACAATCCTTTGGGTATATACCCAGTAATGGGATGGCTGGGTCAAATGGTAATTCTAGTTCTAGATCCTTGAGGAATCGCCACACTGTCTTTCACAGTGGTTGAACTAGTTTACAGTCCCACCAACAGTGTAAAAGTGTTCCTATTTCTCCACATCCTCTCCAGCACCTGTTGTTTCCTGGTGTGAGATGGTATCTCATTGTGGTTTTGATTTACATTTCTCTGATGGCCAGTGATGATGAGCATTTCTTCATGTGTCTGTTGGCTGCATAAATGTCTTCTTTTGAGAAGTGTCTGTTCATATCCTTTGCCCACTTGTTGATGGGGTTGTTTTTTTTTGTTTGTTTTTGTTTTTTTTTTTTGTAAATTTGTGTAAGTTCTTTGTAGATTCTGGATATTAGCCCTTTGTCAGATGAGTAGATTGCAAAAATTTTCTCCCATTCTGTAGGTTGCCTGTTCACTCTGATGGTAGTTTCTTTTGCTGTGCAGAAGCTCTTTAGTTTAATTAGATCCCATTTGTCAATTTTGGCTTTTGTTGCCATTGCTTTTGGTGTTTTAGACATGAAGTCCTTGCCCCTGCCCATGTCCTGAATGATATTGCCTAGGTTTTCTTCTAGGGTTTTTATGGTTTTAGGTCTAACATTTAAGTCTTTAATCCATCTTGAATTAATTTTTGTATAAGGTGTAAGGAAGGGATCCATTTTCAGCTTTCTACATATGGCTGGCCAGTTTTCCCAGCACCATTTATTAAATAGGGAATCCTTTCCCCATTTCTTGTTTTCGTCAGGTTTGTCAAAGATCAGATGGTTGTAGATGTGTGGTATTATTTCTGAGGGCTCTGTTCTGTTCCATTGGTCTATATCTGTTTTGGTACCAGCACCACGCTGTTTTGGTTAGCCTTGTAGTATAGTTTGAAGTCAGGTAGCGTGATGCCTCCAGCTTTGTTCTTTTGGCTTAGGATTGACTTGGCAATGCGGGCTCTTTTTTGGTTCCACATGAACTTTAAAGTAGTTTTTTCCAATTCTGTGATAAAGTCACTGGTAGCTTGATGGGGATGGCATTGAATCTATAAATTACCTTGGGCAGTATGGCCATTTTCACAATATTGATTCTTCCTATCCATGAGTATGGAATGTTCTTCCATTTGTTTGTGTCCTCTTTTATTTCCTTGAGCAGTGGTTTGTAGTTCTCCTTGAAGAGGTCCTTCAGGTCCCTTGTAAGTTGGATTCCTAGGTATTTTATCCTCTTTGAAGCAATTGTGAATTGGAGTTCACTCATGATTTGGCTCTCTGTTTGTCTGTTATTGGTGTATAAGAATGCTTGTGATTTTTGCACATTGATTTTGTATCCTGAGACTTTGCTGAAGTTGCTTATCAGCTTAAGGAGATTTTGGGCTGAGACGATGGGGTTTTCTAAATATACAATCATGTCATCTGTAAACGGGGACAATTTGACTTCCTCTTTTCCTAATTGAATACCCTTTATTTCTTTCTCCTGCCTGATTGCCCTGGCCAGAACTTCCATCACTATGTTGAACAGGAGTGGTGAGAGAGGGCATCCCTGTCTTGTGCCCATTTTCAAAGGGAATGCTTCCAGTTTTTGCCCATTCAGTATGATATTGGCTGTGGGTTTGTCATAAATAGCCCTTATTATTTTGAGATACGTCCCATCAATACCTAATGTATTGAGAGTTTAGCATGAAGGGTTGTTGAATTTTGTCAAAGGCCTTTTCTGCATCTATTGATATAATCATGTGGTTTTAGTCTTTGGTTCTGTTTATATGCTGGATTACATTTATTGATTTGCATATGTTGAACCAGCCTTGCATCCCAGGGATGAAGCCCACTTGATCATGCTGGATAAGCTTTTCGATGTGCTGCTGGATTCGGTTTTCCAGTATTTTACTGAGGATTTTTGCATCGATGTTCATCAGGGATATTGGTCTAAAATTCTCTGTTTTTGTCGTGTTTCTGCCAGGCTTTGGTATCAGGATGATGCTGGCCTCATAAAATGAGTTAGGGAGGATTCTCTCTTTTTCTATTGATTGGAATAGTTTCAGAAGGAATGGTACCAGCTCCTCTTTGTATCTCTGGTAGAATTCGACTGTGAATCCGTCTGGTCCTGGACTTTTTTTGGTTGGTAGGCTATTAATTATTGCCTCAATTTCAGAGCCTGTTGTTGGTCTATTCAGGGATTCAACTTCTTCCTGGTTTAGTCTTGGGAGGGTGTATGTGTCCAGGAATTTATCCATTTCTTCTAGATTTTCTAGTTTATTTGCGTAGAGGTGTTTATAGTATTCTCTGATGGTAGTTTGTACTTCTGTGGGATCGGTGGTGATATCCCCTTTATCATTTTTTATTGTGGCTATTTGATTCTTCTCTCTTTTCTTCTTTATTAGTCTTGCTAGCGGTCTATGAATTTTGTTGATCTTTTCAAAAAACCAGCTCCTGGATTCACTGATTTTTTGAAGGGTTTTTTGTGCCTCTATCTCCTTCAGTTCAGGTACACCTGAAGATAAGAAACAGACTATGTGAACTAAAAGATGGTTGCTGCTTCACTTCGGCCCTCCAAATCTCCCACAAGAACCTCTCTTGGCTGGGCGCAGTGGCTCACACCTGTAATCCCAGCACTTTGGGAGGCCGAGGCGGACAGATCACTTGAGGTCAAAAGATTGAGACTATCCTGGCCAACACATTGAAACCCCGTCTCTACTAAAAATAAAAAAATTAGCTGGCCATGGTGGTGCATGCCTGTAATCCCAGCTACTCAGGAGGCTGAGGCAGGAGAATCACTTGAACCCGGGAGGTGGAGGTTGCAGTGAGCCAAGATCGCGCCACTGCACTCCAGCCTGGGCGACAGAGTGAGACTCCATCTCAAAAAAAAAAAAGAACCTCTCTTGTGTCCCACCCTAACAAGAAATGTATAGGTAACAAAGTTTGTAAAATGTAGTTCATCCTAGCCAAATTCACATATTTTAAAGCCACTATACTAGCTAAGGCTAAAAGAACAGAACAGATTTTTTAGTCCCGTCTTCTCTGGAAGACTTCCAGTCAATGCCTAAGCAAGGTAGTATCAAAGGCTTAGTCATTGCTGCCCAATGAGGGAATTCCCTTAGTAGGCAATTTTTGCTCCAGAGCTCCCCCATCAGGCTGGCAGAAATAGTATTAAGAATTCATGGCCAGGCGTGGTGGCTCACGCTTGTAATCCCAGCACTTTGGGAGGCCGAGGCGGGCGGATCACGAGGTCAGGAGATCAAGACCATGGTGAAACCCCGTCTCTACTAAAAAAATACAAAAAAATTAGCCGGGCATGGTGGCGGGCGCTTGTAGTCCCAGCTACTCGGAGAGGCTGAGGCAGGAGAATGGAGGGAGAATGGCGTGAACCCGGGAGGCGGAGCTTGCAGTGAGCCGAGATTGCGCCATTGCACTCCAGCCTGGGCGACAGAGCGAGACTCCGTCTTAAAAAAAAAAAAAAAAAAAAAAAGAATTCGTTGTGAGGTGACAGCTCCCCTGCTCAATCCTGCTTCTTCCCATTTTCTTTCACAGGTGTCACTCCACAATAAATCTTTTGTATTTCTAACTCTGGCTTAGCATCTGCATCTCAGAAATTCCAACAAACATAAAATAATTTTAAAGCAACCATTATAACTATACTCAAGGACTGCAAATATGCTTCAAATAAATGAATAAATAGAAATTTTCAACAGATAAATAGAAACTACAAAAAGAATCAAATGAACATGCTAGAATTTAAAAATTCAATATCTGGATTTTTTAAAGTTCACTGGATAGGCTTAACAAGAGACGAGAGGTGACAGAGAGCCAACAAACTTGAAGACAGGTCAATAGAAATATCCCACCTGTCCTCACTTCGGCAGTACATATACTAAAATTGGAACGATACAGAGAGGATTAGCATGGCCCTGCAAAAGGATGATATGCCAATTCATGAAGCATTAGAAAATAATTTTTAAATTTTTTAAAAAAAGAAATATCCTAGCTGAAGAATAGAAAAATAAAAAATGGTGAAATTTCAGTGACCTATGGAGCAATATCAAAAGTTTTAACTTGGTATCATTGGAGTCCTTGAAGGCAAGAAGAGATTGGGACAAAAAAGTTTTGTGGGCTGGGCGCAGTGGCTCACGCCTATATTTCCAGCACTTTGGGAGGCCAAGGCGGGTAGATCACCTGAGGTCAGGAGTTCAAGACCAGTCTGACCAACATGGTGAAATGCCGTCTTTACTAAAAACATAAAAAATTAGCCAAGCATGGTGGTGCATGCCTGTAATCCCAATCTCAGCTACTTGGGAGGCTGAGGCAGGAGAATCTCTTGAACCCAGGAGGCAGAAGTTGCAGTGAGCCAAGACCATGCCACTGCACTCCAGCTTGGGCAACAAGAGTGAAATTCCGTCTCAAAAAAAAAAAAAGTTTTGTGAAGAAATAATGGTCAAATTTTTAGTGCAAGTTATAAATTTATACAGTCAAGAAATTCAACAAACCCCAAGCAGGAAAAAATACAAAGAAAACCACATATAGATACATCATACCAAACTGCTGAACACCAAAGATAAAGAAAATATCATGATATCAGCCAGAGAAAATTTACGTAATACATAACGGGGAACAATGATTTGAATGACTTCTGACTTCACGTCAGAAATAATAGAGAACAAAAGACAACAGAAAAACAACTTTAAGCCTAGGCAACATGGTGAAACCCCGCTTTTACAGAAAAAAATACAAAAATTAGCCAGCGTGGTGGTGCACACCTGTGCCTCCAGCTAATAGCCTCCCAGCTATTTGGGAGGCTGAGGCAGTAGGATCACTTGAGCCCAGGAAGTTGAGGCTGCAGTGAGCCATGATCACACCACTGCACTCCAGCCTGGGTGACAAAGTGAGACCCTATATCCAAAAGAAAAGAAAAACAACTTAAATTGTCAACCCAGAATTCTATATCCACTAAAATATACCTGAAAATGAATGTGTTGCTATGTAACAATTACCACAACCTAGTGGTTTTTAAATATGCACATTATCTCACAGTTTCTGTAGATTAGAAGTCAGAGCCAGGAATCGGTTCTCATCTGGAGCTGAACTGACGATGAATCGTCTCCCAAGCTCACTCGGGTTAGTGGCAGAATTTATTTCTTTGAGACTGTAAGACTGAGGCTATGCTAAGCAACTAGATGTTGCCTGAAATTTCTGGCCTGGTGGGCTCAGATAAGTTTTTGCAAGCCTCCATGTTCACAGCCAGTAAGTAAAAGAGACTCTAGAGTCAGCTAGCAAGACAGAGTCTTTTATAATGTACCGTATCATGGCAGTGGCAACCTATCACTTTTGCCATATTCTATTGTTTAGAAGCAATTCACAAGTCCCACCCACACTCAAGGAGAGGAGATTATACGAAGATGTGAATACCAGAAGTTGGGGATTATTGGGGGTCACTCAAGTTCTGTCCACCACAAGGAAGATGAAATAAAAACATTTTCAAATGAATGAAAACTAAGAGACTTCACTCAGCAGACCTGCACTACAAGAAACACTAAACGAAGTTCATCAAATGAAGGGAAGTGACGCAGATGGGAACTCATATATCTTCAAGAAGAAGTGAAATCCCTGGTGTTTTGTGAAAAAGCCGTCTATGCAAAGTGACACCCAAATACAGAAGGAGCCAAGAAGCCAAAGAATGAGGCTGACAAATCCAGTTTGTCAGTCGGAACTTATAGACAGAAGCATAGTCTTGGGTGGCAGCAACACAAATAGATCTCTGCACCGTTACTCCCCAGACCCAGGGCTTTTATACCATAGGGCAAGAGTGTACGTGCTCTATAGAGACAATTAAAGGCACCCTCCAGACAGGCAAGAATACTATAAGCATCATAGCCCATAATTTCTGCAGTAACATCAAGATAGACCTGTTGTTACAATAGGAACAGTAAGTAAAGTAGAAATTTTGCAGGCATTCCCAGGACTGGGGTTAAGCAGAAGTCAACATGGAAGATTAACATCCAAGATGGGGTCATTTTTCTCTCCACATCTGAAAATGTTAAACATGTTGCTGAGTGATATCGTTTGGGTCTGTGTCCCTGCCCAAATCTCATGTCAAATTATAATCCCCAATGTTGGAGGAGGGGACTGTTGGAGATGATTGGATCACGGGGGCAGACTTCCCCCTTGCTGTTCTCATGATTGTGAATGAGTTCTCATGAGATTTTGTTGTTTAACAGTGTGTAGCACCTGCCCCTTCCCTCTCTTCCCCCTGCTCTGGTCATGTAAGACGTGCCTCCTTCCTCTCCACCTTCTGCCATGATTGTAAGTTTCCTGAGGCCTCTCCAGCCATGCTTCCTGTGCAGCCTGCAGAACTGTGAGCCAATTAAATCTGTTTTCTTTATAAATTACCCAGTGTACGGTAGTTCTTTATAGCAGTGTGACAACGACTAATTTAGTGAATATAAAATATTACATTCTCCTTAATTTCTAAATGCTTCTAACTCTTTAAAGTGAAAATTATAACATTGTATTGTGGTATTTTTAATGTGTTTATACATTATATATGAAAATATAGCATAAAGGTTGGCGGTAAATTGATGTGTATGGTTGTAAGGCTCTTAAATTTTGTGTGAAGTGGTAAAATACTTAGATCTACATAGAATGTAGACTTTAAGTTAAGAATGAATATTGTAATCACTAAGCAACCACTTCAAAACATATAAAGAGGTGTAGCTAAAATGCCAATTAACAAATTAAAATGGAGTTCCAAAAATTTATTTTAACCCATAAGAAGGCAGAAAAGGATGAAGAGAAGAAAAATGTATATATAAAACAAACAAGTAATAAAATGGTAGATCTATATCAAATTATGTCCATAATTACATTATCTGTAAATGGACTAAACACTCCAACGAAAAAGCAGAGAAGGCAGGATTAAAAAAAAATAACAAGGAGAATCTGTATCCCAACTACAAGAGATACACTTTAAATGTTACAATACAGATAGCTGAAAGGAAAGAGATGAGAAAAGATACATTATACAGCATCCAATCAGGGCATAAGAAAGCTAGAATAAGGGCTAGGTTAATTTCAAATGGAGTAGACTTTAAGACAGAGATAAAAAGGAACATTTCATGATGGTAAAATGGTCCATTTTCATCAAGAGAACAAAAATCAGAATTGCATCTAACGATAGAGCTTCAAAATGCATGAAACAAAAATTGACAAAACCTGGACTCCCAGTCCCAAAATGGCAGTGCAGAAGCAAGCTGGCTTCACTCCCCACCCCCCACAGAAAACCAACAACAAATATATAGCACCAAGATTATCACCAGCAATATACCATAACTCAAATATGAGGATGAGACAGTTCCTGGGACTACAGAGAAGCGAAAAAACTCAGAGGATCAGCCAACAGTCAGAGGATCAGACTTCCATATCCATAATGCTCTGCCCTCCAATCTGCCCAGCACCAAACACATGGAAATCTTCCCCCTGACTCACAGCTTCTACACTAGAAACAGTAAGATTGAGGTGTCTGATCTATTTCCCCACCATCCTAGGTTCTTTGGCAGGAGACCTGCCTCTGCCTCAAGTCACAGGAAGCATTGAGAGTGCCTAGAAAGAGAAATGTCCCTGAGGACACTCAGAGACAAATGGCAAAGGTGGGACTTACTATCCCCAGCCTAGAAAACTCTGCTCTGGATGTTGGCCAAAGGAGATACCAAATCAGAGTGGCTGTTCATCATCACCATACGGGAGGAGGTTCGTTTCACAGGTTCCCTGTTCGCAAACCCCTATGAAGCTTCCCACGCTGCCAGGCTATCCCTTTTGGAGTCTCCCCGGTTTGGGAACAGGCAGCAATCTGATTTACTACAACTGAGGCAAACTTGAGCTTAAGGCGCCATCTAGTGCCAAAAAGGAGGCAGTGATCTAGAGGGAAAAACAAAAGAAACATAATTAACAGGTAAATTACAAAGACTCTCTAAGCAAACACATCCCCCAAAAAACCAAAACAAGCCAGACAGGGACGTCTGGAATAAATAACTAATCCTTTAATGCAGAGAAATAGACATCCATGCACAAGAAACAACAGCAAACAGGCAGCTGCGTGTGATGGAGCACACATGCAGTCCCAGCAACTCAGGAGCCTGAGCCTGAGACCAGGAGTTCAAGGCCACCTTGAACTATGAATACATTACTGCACTCCAGCCTGGTGACAGAACAAGACACTCTGTCTCAAAAAAAAAAATCTCTCCTCGCCAAAAAAACAAAAAAAAAACAAAAAAACAAAAAAAAACAGGACTAGATGGATTCATAGCCCAATTCCACCAGATGTATAAAGAAGAAATAGTACCAATCCTACTGAAACTACTTCAAAAAACAGAAGGGGGGAACACACCCACACACCCTAACTCATTCTACAAAGTTATCGTCACCCTGATACCAAAGCCAGGCAAGGACACAACAAAAACAAAGAAAACTACAGATCAATATCCCTGATGGACATAGACACAAAATTCCTTCACAAAATATTAGCAAACCAAATACAACAGCACATCAAAAAGATAATGCACCAAGAGCAAGTGGGTTTTATTGCAGGAATGCAAAGATGGTTCAACATATGCAAATCAATAAATGTGACTGACCACATAAACAGGATTAAAAACAAAAACCAGATTGTTATGTCAATAAATACAGAAAAAGCATTTGATAAGTCATCAGTCTTTCATGATAAAAACCCTCAACAAACTAGACATAGAAGAAACATACCTCAAAATAATAAAAGCCATATAAAACAAACCCACAGCCAACATTATACTGAATGGGGAAATCTTCCCTCTAAGAAATGAAACAAGACAAGGATGCCTACTTTCACACTCTTATTCAACATCTGGATTTCCTAGCCAGAGCAGGAAGAGAAATAAGGGGCATCAAAACTGGAAAACAGGAAATCAAATTATCTGTTTGCTGATGATACGATCTTATACCTAGAAAACCCTAAAGACTCCTCCAAGACATTCCTAGATTTGATAAATGAACTCAGTGAAGTTTTAGGATACAAAACAACATATAAAAGCCAGTAGCATTTCTATATACCAATAGTGATCAAGCAGAGAACAAAATCAAGAGGTCAATCCCATCTACAATAACTACAAAACCAATACTTAAGAATATTTTACTAAAGAGGTGAAATATCTCTATCTCTATTAAAAAACTATAAAACACTGATGAAAGAAATTATAGATGACACAAATAAATAGAAAAATAGCCCATGCTCATGGATCAGAAGAATCAGTATCATTAAAATTACCACACTGCTCAAAGCAATCGACAGACTCAATGCAATTCCTATCAAAATACCAACATCATTTTTCACAGAATTAGAATAAACAATGTTAAAATTCATATGGACCCAAAAAAGAGTCCAAATAGCCAAAGCAATCCTAAGCAAAAAATAACACTGTCTAACTCTAAATTATACAACCAGGCTACAGCAACCAAAACAGCATGGTACTGGCATAAAAATAGATACATAGACCAATGGAACAGAAAAAAGAACCCAGAAATAAAGCCACATACCTAATGATAATTGATCTTCAACAGAGTCAACAAAAACGTACACTGAGGAAAGGACACCTTATTCTGAAAATGGTGCTGGAAAAATTAGATAGCCATAAGCAGGAGAATGAAACTGGTCCCATATCTCTCACCATAGACAAAAATTAACTCAAGACAGATTAAAGGCTTAAATGTAAGACCTGAAACTATAAAAATTCTAGAAGGAAACCTAGAAAAAATTCTTCTGGACATTGGCCTAGGCAAAGAATTTACAACCAAGACCTCAAAAGCATATGCAACAGAAACAAAAATAGACAAACGGAATTATATCAAGCTAAAAACATTCTGCACAGCAAAAGAAACAATCAACAGAGGCTGGGAGCAGTGGTTCACACCTGTAATCCCAGCACTTTGGGAGGCTGAAGTGGGCAGATCATGAGGTCAGGAGTTCTAGACCAGCCTGGCCAACATAGTGAAACCCCGTCTCTACTAAAAATACAAAAATTAGCAGGGTGTGGTGGCATGTGCCTGTAGTCCTAGCTACTCAGGAGGCTGAGGCAGGAGAATTGCTTGAACCCGGGAGGCAGAAGTTGCAGTGAGCCGAGACCATGCCATTGCACTCTAGCCTGGGTGACAGAGAGAGACTCTGTCTCAAATAAAAAATTTTTAAAAAAAGAAAAGAAAAAGAAACAACCAACAGAATGGTCAAACTACGGAATGGGAGAAGTTATTTGCAAATTATGCATCCAACAAGAGACTAATATCCAGAATCTACAAGGACCTCAAATAAGAGAAACAAAATAACTCCATTAAAATGTGTGTGAAGGATATGAACAGATGCTTTTTAAAAGAAGACATATAGGTTGAGCACAGTGGCTCATGCCTGTAATCCCAGCACTTTGGGAGGCCAAGGTGGGAAGATCACTTGAGTCCAGGAGTTCAAGACCAGCCTGAGCAACATAGCAAGACCTCATCTCTACCAAAAAATATATAAATAAATAAATTAGCCAGGTATGGTGGTGCATGCCTGTAGTCACAGCTACTCAGGAGGCTGAAGTGAGAGGATGGCTTGAGCCCAGAAGTTTGCAGTGAGCTATGATCATACCACTGCACTCCAGCCTGTGACATCAGAGCAAGACTTTATCTCAAAAATTTTAAAAAAATTAAAAAAAAGAAGAAGACATGCAAATGGCCAACAAACATATTTTAAAATGCTCAACATTAGGCCGGTGGAATGGCTCATGCCTGTAATCCCAGCACTTTGGGAGGCTGAGACAGGTGGGTTACTTGTGCTCAAGAGTTGGAGACCAGCCTGGGCAATGTGGTGAAATCCCATCTGTACAAAAAAGTACAAAAATGAGCTGGGCATGGTGGCACATCCCTGTAGTCCCAGCTACTTAGGAGGCTGAGGTAGGAGGATCACTTGAGCCCAGGAGGTGGAGGTTGCAGTGAGCCAAGATCGTGCCACTGTACTCCAGTGAGACCCTGTATTCCAGGGAGACCCTGTCTCAAAAAAAAAATGTGTACACATGGACATAGAGAGCAGAATAATAGATAATGGAATCTCAGAAAAATGGGAGGGTGGGAGGGGTGAGGGATGAGAAATTATCTGTTTGGGTACAACGTACGTGACTTGGGTGATGGTTACACTAAAAGCTGAGACTTCACCACTACACAACCTAGCCATGTCACAAAACTTCACTCGTGTCCTCTAAATCTATAAAAATAAAAAATTAAATTAAATTTAAAACAATGAATTAAAATATTCCATGTGCTGATGAAAATAATGTGTATTCTGCAGACTGGGCATGGTGGCACATGCTTGTGATCTCAGCACTTTGGGAGGCTGAGTGCTGAGTCTTTGGTGAAGTCTCAGCTTTTAGTGTAACTATCACCCAAGTCATGTACATTGTACCCAATAGGTAATTTCTCATCCCTCACCCGCTCCCACCCTCCCATTTTTCTGAGATTCCATTATCTATTATTCTACTCTCTATGTCCAGGCATACATGGTTTGTTTGTTTTTCTTTTTAAAGACAAGGTCTCCCTCTGTTGCCCAGACTAGGGTGCAATGGCACGATCTTGGCTCACTGCAACCTCCACCTCCTGCACTCAAGTGATCCTCCCATCTCAGCCTCCCAAGTAGCTGGGACTACAGGTCCACGCTACCACGTCCCACTCATTTTTGTATTTTTGATCACTTGAGGTCAGGAGTTCAAGACTAGCCTGGGCAACATGGCAAAACCCTGTCTCTACTGAAAACGCAAAAATTAGTTGAGCATGGTAGCAGGTTCCTGTAATCCCAGCTTCTCAGAGGCTGAGGCATGAGAATTGCTTGAGCCCGGGAGGCAGAGGTTGCAGTGAATCAGGACTGAGTCACTGCATTCCAGCCTGGGTGGCAGAGTGAGACTCTATCTCCAAAAAAAAGAAAAACAAAAAAAGAAGAATGTGTAAGAATGTGTACTCTGCAGAACTGGTGTGAAATATTCTGTAAATGTCAGTTAAGCCTATTTTGTCTAGTGTGTAGTTAAACTCCAATGTTTCTTTGTTGATTTCTTGTCTAGATATCCATTACTGAGAGTGAGGTGTTGAATTCCCCTACTATTATTTTACTGCTATCTCTTCCTTTGGATCTATGAATATTTGGTTTATGTACTTGGGAGCTTTGGTGTTTGGTGCACAGATATTTATAATGATTATGTCCTCTTTCTGAACTGACCCCTTTATATAGTGACTTTTTCTCTTTTTACAGTCTTTCATTTGTAGTCTGTTTTATCTGAGATAAGCACAGCTATTCTTGCTTTTTTTGGTCCGCAGTTGCATGAGATATCTTTTTCCATCTCCTCACTTTCAGTTTATGTGTGCCTATAGGTGAAGTAGGTTTCCTGTAAGCAGAATGTAGGCAGGAGGATCACTTACACCCACGAGTTCGAGGCTGCAATGAGCTATGATTGTACAACTGCACTCCAGCCTGAGCAACAGAGCAAGACCCTCCCTGTCTTAGAAAAAATAAAAAATAAGAGCAGAAATCAACAAAATAGAAAATAAACAGTAGAAGAAAATTAACAAAGCCAAAAAATTGTTTGTTTGTTTTTTTTAAGACCAGTAGAATTTAATAAACTCAGCCAGGCGTAGTGGCTCATGCCAGTAATCCCAGCACTTTGGGAGGCCAAGGCAGGAGGATCACTTGAGCCCAGAAGTTCAAGCCCAGCCTGGGCAACATGGCGAGAGCTTGTGATTACAAAAATAGCTGGGTGTGGTGGGTGCACACCTATGGTCCCACCTATTTGGGAGGCTAAGGTGGGAAGATCACTTGAGCCCAGGAGATCAAGGCTGCAGTGAGCCGTGATTGCAACACTGCACTCTAGCCTGGGTGACAGAGCAAGATCTTGTCTCAAAAAATAAATTCCTAGTTCAGCTGACCAAGAAAAGAACCAAAATTATCAATATCGAGAATGAAAAAGGAAACAGTCTTACAAGTCCTATAGACATTAAAGGAATAATAACAGCATATTATAAATAACTTTATGCTAAAAATATATTCAGAAAATCTAGATAAAATAAATTCCTTGGAAGTACAGCTTACCAAAAGTTATATAAAATAAAATAGAAAATCTAAATAGTCCATATATCTCATAAGAAATTGAATTCATAATTCTGAAACTTCCCACACCCAAAAAAAAATCTTCCCACAAAGAAAATTCCATGTGGTTTCACCAGTAAGTTTTATTAAGGAGGAATTGAGGCCAAGCATGGTGGCTCATGCCTGTGATCCCAACACTTTGGGAGGCCAAGGCAGGTGAATCACCTGAGGTCGGGAGTTCAAGATCAGCTGGCCAACATGGTAAAACCTCATCTCTACTAAAAATACAAAAATTAGCCAGGCGTGATGGCACATGCCTGTAATCCCGGCTACTCGGGAGGCTGAGGCAGGGGAATTGCTTGTACCCAGGAGGTGGAGGTTGCAGTGAGCCAAGATTGCACCACTGCACTCCAGCTTGGGCAACAGAGTGAGACTGTATCTCACCAAAAAAAAAAGGAGGAATTGACACACACACTCACAAACTCACAAAATGGAAAGAACACTTAACAACTCATGAGGCCAGCAGAATCCTGAGGACAAACCTAACAATGAAATCACATACACACACAAAAAAAAAATTCCAGACCAATATTCTTTTTGAACATTAATGCAAAACTCCTTCACAAAATATCACAAATAGAATCCAGCAATATTTAAAAAAAAAAAGAAAGAAAGAAACATGACCAAATTGGACATATCTCAGGAATCCAAGGTTGATTTAACTCACAAAAAGCCAAACAATGTAATCAACCATATTAACAGTCTAAAACAAAAATTACTCATTGAAATAAAGCAGGAAAACCATTTAAAAAAAACAGCCAGTTATTCAAAAACAAAACAAAAAAGGAAAATAACTTTTAGCAAACCAGAATTAAAAGGGAACTTCTGCAATCTAATTAATGACATCGTCAGAAAGCCTACAGTTAACACTATATTTAGTAGTTTAATTTTTTTTTTTTTAATTAAGACAGGATCTGGCTCTGTCACCCAGGTTGGAGTGCAGTGGCGCAATCACAGCTCACTGCAGCCTCAACCTCCTAGGCTAGAGTGATCCTCCCACCTCTGCCTCCCAAGTAGCTAGGACTATAGGCATGTGCCACCACACCCGGTTAATTTTTTGATTTTTTGTAGAGACAGGGTTTCGTTATTTTGTCCAGGCTGGTCTCAAACTCCTGGGCTCAAGCGATCCTCCCACCTGGGCCTCTCAAAGTGCTGGGATTACAGGTGTGGGCCACCACGCCCAGCAGTAGTTGAATATTGAATAGTTCCCCTCTAAGATTGGGAAGAAGGCAAGAATACACATTTTCACCACTTCTGTTCAACATGGTATCACAGATTCTAGGCCGTGAGGTAAGGCAAGTAAATGGCATTGGGATTGGAAAAAAATAAGTAAATTGTCTTTATTCATAAGTGAAATTATTGTTTACATAGAAAATCTTAAGGAATCTATAAAACATCTGCTGGAACTAATACGTAAACTAGCAAACTTGTAGCCACAAAGGCAGTGCACCAAAATCAATTGTATTTTTCTGTTCTGGCAGTGAAACATTAGAAAATGGAATTAGAAAAAAATTTTATTTACTGGAATGCCAAAAACATGAAATACTTAGGAATAAATTTAACAAAAGACATTGCCGTTACATTTAAAACCTCTTCATTAAAAATGTCTACATTAAAAACCACACAATCTTACTGAGAGAAATTTTTAAAGGGCTGAATAAATGGAGAGATAAACCAAACGCATTGATTGGAATATTCAACGCTTTTAAGATGTCAATTAGTCCCAAAACTGATCTATACATTTAATGTCATCCCAACGGTAATCCAATCTGACCATTTTATGGAATTTGACAAACTCATTCTAAAATGTATATAAAAATACAAAGACCTGGAAGTATCCAAAGTAATCTTGAAAGAGACAAATTTGGAGGACGAGTAGAACTGGATTTAAAGACTTGTGATGAAGCTACAGTAATCAAGGCATTGTGGTTACTGTCATAAGGATAGATAAATAGATCAATGGACTGGAACAGAGAATCCAGATGTAGATCCTCATTTATAGGGTGATTTTTTTTTTTTTTTACAAAAACACCAAAGCAATCCAATAAAGAAAGGAAATGTTTTTAGGCTGGGTGCAGTGGCTCATCCCTGTAATCCCAGCACTTTGGGAGGTCGAGGCTGGGAGATCATTTGAGGTCAGGAGTTCGAGACCAGCCTGGCCAATATGATGAAACCCCCATCTCTACTAAAAATACAAAAATTAGCCAGGCATGGTGGCAGGCACCTATAGTCCCAGCTACTCAGAAGGCTGAGGCAGGAGAATCGCTTGAACCCAGGAAGTGGAGGTTGCAGACCTGAGATCATGCCACTGTACTGCAGCCTGGGCAACAGAGCAAGACTCCATCTCAGAAAAAAAAAAGAAGGAAGGAAGGAAGGAAGGAAGGAAGGAAGGAAGGAAGGAAGGAGAGAGAGAAAGAAAGAGAGGGAGGGAAGGAAGGAAGGAAGAGAAAAAAGAAAAGAAAAGAGGAGAAAGAAAGGAAATGTTTTCAACAAATGGTTCTGAGAAAACTGGAGATTCAATAGGGAAAAAAAAAAGTGACCCTCTGCCTAGAAGAAAAGATAGGAAACTTCCTTCTCAACTTGGAGACCAGGCTTCTTAAGCAAGTTTCTTAGGCAGTACTGAGAAAGCAATAACCATAAAAGAAAAAGTGTATAAAGTCATTTTATCGAAATGTGAAACTTCAGTTTGTCAAAAGACATCTTTAAGAAAATGAATAGTCTGGGTGCAGTGGCCTGTAATCCCAGCACTTTGGGAGGCTGAGGCAGGTGGATCATCTGAGGTCAGGAGGTCAAGACCAGCCTGGCCAACATGGTGAAACCCCATCTCTACAAAAATACAAAAAATTAGCTGGGCGTGGTGGCAGGCACCTGTAACGCCAGCTACTTGGGAGGCTGAAGCAGGAGGATCACTTGTACCTGGGAGGCGGAGGTTGCAGTGAGCCGCGATCGCACCATTGCACTCCAGCCTGGGTGACAAGAGTGAAACTCTGTCTCAAAAACAAAAAAAAAAAAAAAAAAAAGAAAAGAAAATGAATATGTCATTCTCAGACTAAGAAAAAAATTCACAAAACATATATATCTGACAAAATGTCAGTATTCAGAATATATTTAAACACACACACACACACACACACTCACACTTCTACAACTCATTTAAAGAAAGAAAAAAAAGGAAAGTGGTGTCAGTAAGATGGCTGCCTGTAGACCCTGCTGTTCACCCTCCCACAAGACCGGACCAAGGCAAGCAATACGCAGATCAGATTTGACTGGAGTGTGAAGGGAGAGGGCTGGAGTGCAGCGGGGGAGTGGAACTGCAGCTGCGGTGACTGCAAGGCCAGAAGGGCTGGACCTCCAGCATGAAGGCACCTGGCCTCTGCAGCCCCGCCTCCCCCATCTGGATCTGATCTGTCCACAGTCAGAAAGGATGTCTCACTGCAGGAGAAAAGGTAAGCAGAAGAACCCCCTCGGAACCCCCCATTGCAACTAGGAACACCTTCAGTCCTCACTGCTGGAGAATCCCAGAGTCCTCGAGGGCCCTGAGCCCAGTACGGAGAGCTGCAGGAGGTCACACAGCCACACTGCCCTGGATCTGGAGCACAGCTGCACACTCTCCATCCCCATCTACCCCCTCGAGCCAAGCTACTGCAGCACAGCCCCATCTTGAGACCAGAGCCATTTCTAGAGTGCACCCTGCTCTGAGGGCCAGTAGCCACTACCACCTCCAGCACCGGGCTTCAGCATTCCACCAAGCCCATGCAGGTGGCTGCTGATGCAAGCGCAGTAACATAAAGCCTGGGGGCAGCACTGGCTGTTACTGGCCCTGCACAGCAGGGAAACCAACTCCCGTGACCCTCACCTCCAGCAGGAGGAACAGTCTGGAAGTCCTGCCCAGGGCAAACCTGCCCTTGAGCCAGCCAAACTGCTGCGTGCCCAAGCAGGAGAGGCCCTCAAGCCTCCAAACAGCTGAAACACTCCTGGGCTGGCAGAGCAGCTATGTGCCTGTGCCCACGGCCCGAGAAACAATCTGCAATGCCCAATCCCCTACAGACAAGCCCCTGGCCTACCCAATGGCCCTGCACCCACAATCAAGGCCTGAAAAACATCCCTGCAGGCTACCCCTGGCAGACACACCCCTAGGCCAGCCAAGCAACTGTGTGCCCATGCCCTGCAACTGAGAAACAACCCTACAGGTGATCCCTGTTGGACAAAACCCCAGGCTGGCCAAACAGCCATGAGCCCATATCCCAGGCCTGAGAAACAGCCCCATGGGCTTCCCTCAGCACACATACCCCAGGCCAGCCAAGCAACTGTGTGACCATATCTAGGTCCAAGAAACAGCTTTATGGACAGCCCCTGGTGGGCACCCTCCAGGCCAGCCGAGTAGCCTTGTGGCTGCATCCCAGGCCTGAGAAACAGCCCGAGAGTCTGCCCTGGCATGCATGCCCCCAGGCCTGCAGAGCAACTGTAAGCCTATGTCCTGGGCCTGAGAAACAGCCCTGCAGACTGCTCCTGGCAGGCACAGCCCCAGGCCAGCCATGCAACCACATGCACACATTTCCAACTAGAGTAATAGCCTCGTAGTGCCAACCCCAGCCTCAAGTTTGCCAACACACAATGTGCACACATGCACCTCTGACCTGAAAAACAGCCTGGCAAGCCTGCCCCCCATAAAGCCACACAGCTGCTGCCACAGCCTCTGTTAGCCTAAGCCACTGAGACACTTGGAAATGTCACTAGAGTGGATTACAGCTGAAGAAACTACATGGAAACTACAGTACTTTGTATTTTATTTATTATTTATTTATTTATTTATTTATTTATTTTTGAGACGGGATCTTGTTGTGTTGCCCAGTCTGGAGTGCAGTGATGTGATCTCAGTTCACTGCAACCTCTGCCTCCTGAGTTCAAGCGATTCTCCTGCCTCAGCCTCCCCAGTAGCTGGGACTACAGGCGCCCGCCACCATGCCCAGCTAATTTTTGCAGGAAACTACAATACTGCATCCCCCTAAAACCAAAGCCAGTACTCTCCACCAAACCAACACCCCATGTATATTTTTGTAAGTGTTGTGACTTTATAATACACAGATAATATTTAACCTTCCCCACCCCAGTCATTTTTTTCTCATATATTTCAAGGTCTTTCTCTCACAATGATCCTTCCAGATAAACTTTTTTTTTTGAGATAGGGTCTTGCTGTCTTGCCCAGCCTGAAGTGCAATGGCACAATCTCAGCTCACTGCGGCTTTGAACTCCTAGGCCCAAGCAATCTTCTCACCTCAGCCTCCTGAGGAGCTGGGACTATAGGCACACGCCACCAGACCTGGCTAATTTTTTTTATTTCAATAGTTTTGGGGGTACAGGTGGCTTTTGGTTATATGGATGAGTTCTCTAGTGGTGAACGCTGAGATTTCAGTGCACTCATCACCCGAACAGTGAACACCACACCCAACATGTAGTCTTCTTTCACCCACCTTCCAGTCTCCCTGACTGAGTCCCCAGAGTCCATTATATCACTCTGTATTCTTTGCGTCCTCATAGCTTAGCTCCCACTTATAAGTAAGAACATACAGTATTTGGTTTTCCATTTCAGAGTTACTTTGAATAATGGCCCCCAGCTCCATCCAAGTTGCTGCAAAATGCATTATTTTGTTCCTTATTATGGCTAAGTGGTATTTTGTACTGTATATGTAACATTTTCTTTATCCACTCCTTCCTCGGTGGGCACCTAGGTTGATTCCACATCTTTGCTATTGCAAATTGTGCTGCTATAAACATGCGTGCATGTGTCTTTTTCATATAATGACTTCTTTTCCTTTACACACCATGTATATTAATAACACTTTCCCTATAAAACCTACTCCCTAAAATTGGAAGAGGTGACTTTTCCATCAAATGCATAGAAATCAATGTAGAGACACATCAAACATGAACAACCAAGGACTCATGGCACCTCCAAAGGAACACAGTAGTTCTCTAGTAACAGTCCCCAATCATAAGGAAATATAAAAAATGCCAGAAAAAGAATTCAAAATAATAATCTTAAGAAAATTCAATGAGATACAATAGAATACAGATATACAATTCAATGAGATCAAGAAAACAATTCATGGTGTGAATGAGAAATTCAACAAAGGGATAGAGATCATAAAAAAGAACCTAACAGAAATTCTAAAGCTGAAGAACTTAATGAATGAAATAAAAAATATATTTGAGAGCTTCAACAACACACTAGACCAAACAGAATAAAGAATTTCTTAGCTTTAAGACAAGTCATTTGAAATAATATGGGCAGAACAAAAGAAAGAAAAGAAAAGGAAAGAAAGAAAGAAAGGGAGAAAGAGCGAAGGAAGGAAGGAAGGAGAAGGAAGGAAGGAAGAAAGAAAAATAGGGAGAGAAAAAGACACAGAGAGAAAGAAAAAAAGAAAGAAAGAAGGAAAAAGAAGAGAAGAAAGAAAGAAGAGACAGAAAAGAAAGAGAAAAAGAAAGGGAGGGGGAGAGAGAGGAAAGAAAGGGGAAGAAGGAAAGAAAGAAAGAAAGAGAGAGAGAGAAGAAAGAAAGGAGGCAGGAAGGGAGGGAGGGGAAGGAAGGAAGAAAGAAAGGAAAGAAAAAGAAGGAGGGAGAGAGAAAGAAAGAGAGAGAGAAAAAGAAAGAAAGAGAGGGGAGAGAGGAAAGAAAGAGAAAAAGAAAAGGGGGAGAGAGAGGAAAGAAAGAAAGAAAAAAGAAAGAAACAGAAAGAAAGAAAGAAAGAGAAAGAAAGACAGAAAGAGAGAGAGAGGCAGGGAGGGAGGGAGGAAGGAAGGAAGAAAGAAAAAAGAGAAACGAAGAGAAAAAAGAAAAGAATAATTAAAAAGTGGCTGGGTGCTATGGCTCACATCCATAACCCAGCACTTTGGAAGGCCAAGGCAGGAGTATCACTTGAGTCCAGGAGTTTGAGACCAGCCTGGGAAGCATAGCAAGGCCCCATCTCTACCAATAAAAGGGTTTTTTTATTGGCTTGGCATGTTGGTGCATGCCTGTAATATTGGCTCCTTGGGAGGCTAATGCAAGAGGATCACCTGAGACCAGGAGGTCAAGGCTGCAGTGAGCCACAGTCATGGCACTGCATTCCTGCCTGGACAACAGAGCAAGATTTTGTCTCAAGGAAAAAAAAAGTGAAGAAAGCCTACACAACTTATGTGACACTATTAAGCAAAGAAATATTCACATTATGGGCATTCCAGGAGAAGAGAAGGGAAAAGGTTTAGAAAGCATATTTAATAAAATAATAGCTGAAAACTCGAGTCTTTGGAAGGAGATGGACATCCAGGTCCAGGAAGATCAAATAACCCCAAATGGATTCAGCTCAAACAGGTCCTCTCTAAGGCATATTATATTCAAATTGTCAAAAGTCAAAAACAAAGAAAGACTTCTAAAACCAGCAAGAGAAAAGCATTAAGTCATATATAAAGGAATCTCTATCAGACTAACAGTTGATTTCTCAGCAGAAAACTTACAGGTCATGAGAGAATGGGATGATATATTTAAACTATGGAAAGAAGGCCAGGCATGGTTGCTCACACCTGTAAGCACAGTATCTTAGGAGGCCAAGGCAGGCAGATTGCTTCAGCCCATGAGTTCAAGAGCAGTCTGGGCAACATAGCAAGACTCCATCTCTACAAAAATAGAAAAATTAGCCAGGCATGGTGGTATATGCCTGTAGTCCCAGCTACTCAGGAGGCTGAGGTGGGAGGATCACCTGAGCCTGAGGGGGCTGAGGCTGCAGTGAGCTGTGATCACACCACTGCACTCCAGCCTGGGTGACAGAGTGAGACCCTGCTCAAAAAAAAAAAAGTACTGAAGAAAAAAAAAAAACTACCAAGCCAGAATATTATACCCAGCAAAGCTATCCTTCAAAAATGAAGGAAAAATAAAATATTTCACATACAAGCAAAAACTAATAGGCCTTACAAGAAATACTCAAAGGAGTTTTACACCTGGAAGTGAAAAGACAACAGGCATCATCATGAAAGCATGTAAAACTATAAAACCCATTGTTAGAGCTGATGCACAAAGGAGAAAGAGAAAATCATCAAATCTTATCAAACAAACTATGCAAAACGACTCAAACACAAAAATAATGAGAGGAAGTAAGGAACAAACAATAGACAAAACAACAAGAAAACAATCAGTAAAATGACAGGAATAAGTCCTCACCTATCAATGATAACTTTGAATGTAAATAAACTAAATTCCCCCCATTTAAAGACATAGACTGAATGGATTAAAAAAAAAAAAAAAAAGGCCAGGCGCGGTGGCTCACGCTTGTAATCCCAGCACTTTGGGAGGCTGAGGCGCGTGGATCACGAGGTCAGGAGATTGAGACCATGGTGAAACCCCGTCTCTACTAAAAATACAAAAAAAAAAAAAAAAATTAGCCAGGCGTGGTGGCGAGCACCTGTAGTCCCAGCTACTCAGAGAGGCTGAGGCAAGAGAATGGCATGAACCCAGGAGGCAGAGCTTGCAGTGAGCCGAGATTGTGCCACTGCACTCCAGCCTGGGCGACAGAGCAAGACTCCGTCTCAATAAAAAAAAAAAAAAGACCCAATTACTCATTACCTATAAGAATCTCACCTCACCTGTAAAGACACACATAGGCTGAAAGTGAAGAGATGAAAAAAGATATTCCAAGCAAACCAAAACCGAAAGCAAGCAGGAGTAGCTATGCTTACGATATGGTTTGGCTGTGTCCCCACCCAAATCTCATCTTGAATTGTAACTCTCACAATTCTCACATGTTGTAGGAGGAACCTGGTGGGAGGTAATTGAATCATGGGGGCAGGTCTTTCCTGTGCTGTTTTTGTGATAGTGAATAAGTGTCATGAGGTCTGATGGTTTTAAAAACGGGAGTTTCCATGTACAAGCTCTCTCTTTGCCTGCTGCCATCCATATAAGACATGAATTGCCCCTCCTTGCCTTCTGCCATGATTGTGAGGCTTCCCCAGCTACTTGGAACTATAAGTCTATTAAACCTCTTTCTTTTGTAAATTTCCCAGTCTTGGGTATATCTTTATCAGCAGCGTGAAAACGGACTAATGCAACTATGTCAAACAAAACAGACTTCAAGTAAAAGGCTGTAAAAGGAGACAAGGAAATTATATAATAATAAAGGGATTCATTCAGCAGGAGAATATAACAATTGTAAATATATATGCACCCAACACCAGAGCACCCAGATATATAAGGCAAATATTAGATCCAAAGGGAGAAATGGAGCCCAATACAATAATACCTGGGGACTTCAATGTCCCACTGTCAGCATTGGCCAGATCATATGGACAGAAAATCAACAAAGAAACATCTAATTTAAACTGTACCACAGGCCAGGCATGGTGGCTCATGCCTGTAATCCCAGCACTTTAGGAGGCTGAGGCAGGCAGATCACTTGAGGTCAGGAGTTTGAGACCAGACTGGCCAACACGGTAAAACCCTATCTCTACTAAAAATACAAAAATCAGCTAGGTGTGGTGGCACACACCTGTGGTCCCAGCTACTTGGGAGGCTGAGGTGGGAGAATTCGCTTGAAACTGGGAGGTGGAGGTTGCAGTGAACTGAGGTTGCGCCACTTCACTCCAGCCTAGGTGAAAGAGCGAGACTCTGCCTCAAAAATAAAAATAAACAAAAAATAAATAAACTGCACCACAGACCAAATGGACTTAACAGACATTTTACCCAACATATGCAGAATACACATTCTTTTTATCAGCACATGAAACATTCTCCATGATTGACCATACATTAGGACGTAAAACAAGTCTCAAGAAAAACTTTTTAGCTGAAATTCTACTAAGTATTTTATCTGACCACAATGAAATAAAACTGGATATCAATAATGAGAGGAACATTTAAAACCATACAAATGAATGGAAATCAAACATGCTCCCGAATGACCAATGGGTGATGACAGAAATTAATAATGAAACTAAATAGGTCAGGCATGATGGCTTACACCTGTAATCCTAGTACTTTGGGAGGCCAAGGCAGGAGGACTGCTTGAGCTCGGGAGTATAAGACCAGCCTGGGCAACATGATGAAATCCTGTCTCTACTAAAAATACAAAAATTAGCCGCTTGAGCCCAGGAAGCAGAGGTTGCAGTATGCCGAGATGGCACCACTGCGCTCCAGCCTGGGCGACAGAGCGTGGCCCTGTCTGCCCCCCACTCCCCCCAAAAAACGGATGAAACCATGTCATTCACAGCAACATGGATGGAACTCGAGAATATTATGTTAAGTGAAATAAGCCAGGGGAACAGAAGGTTAAACACTGCATGTTCTCACTCGTACGTGGAAGCTTTAAAAAAAAAATGTTGATCTCACGGAAGTAAAAAGTAGAACAGAGAATACTTGAGACTGGGAAGGATGGGGGAAGGTGGGGTTAGGGAGATATTTGTTAAAGGATACAAAATTACAGCTAGACAGGAGGAATAAGTTCTAATGCTCTTCAGCACTGTAGGATGACTGTAATTAGCAATAATACTTTATATAGTTTCACACAGCTAGAAGGAGGATAGTGAATGTTCCAACACAAAGAAATGACAAACATTTGAGATGATGGATGTGCTAATTACCCTGATCTGATCACTATATATTATATGTATCACAACACCACTATGTACTCATATATATGCATAATTATTATGTGTCACTTTAAAAAATGTTTTTAACTGTTTTCCTCTATGGGGTGCTTAGCTCTACAGATACACACCAGGGGTCTTCAATCTAAGCTAACTGGGAAGGCGAACAGGGAACAGGAAACAGGAAACAGGGAGAAGAAACAGTCTGATGAAACTCACCTTCCCATCATTTGGCAGCCAGAAGAAGAGGAGCAGGTGGAGACTGTAATGGGGACTGCTAGTATTGCCTTTTCTGTCTTTTTGTTATTGATCCTATTGGCCAAATTAGGTACACACAGGTATCAGCGTTGCTGCTTTTCTTCTGATCCTTGCAGGAAAGTCAGATGTCCATCTCAAAGTGAGCATCATCCTCAACTGCATGTTCCCTGTTGTGATTGTTCAAGTTGTTCAAGTTGTTTACTTCCACTTAGGAATCTTCTATTGAGGTGCCAGGGCTAGTGACTCCTGGGATATTGGGCAGATGGCAGGGCTGTGTGTGAGCCATGGGAGAATTGCAATGATCCAACAGAAACTTTTGATCATAAATGATTCAAGATCCCTGGGGTGTGGTGAAGAGCATCCTCCAGGCATGGTGCAATAGTCATGAGGTAGATGCACATGTCGCTGATGGGCACAATAAAGGTGGGGATGGCACACCACTGGCTGGGCTGGTGACTGCTGCCAGCAGACAAGGACACGGCTCTGGGTGCAGGCACTCTGCTTCATCCTGAGGGCAGGCTGTGGCGGCTGCAGAGCTGGGCTGCTCCAGCTCCTCAGGCGGGAGGAAGGCTAAAAATGTTTTGTGTTTTTTGTGGTTTTATTGTTGTGGTTGTTGTTGTTTTTGATACAGGGTCTTACTCTCTTGCCCACTCTGGAGTGCAGTAGCACAATCTGGGCTCACTACATTCTTGACTTCCCAGGCTCAAGCAATCCTCACACCTCAGCCTCCCAGGTAGTTGGGACTACAAGCATGCACCATCATACCTGGCTAATTTTTCTATTTTTTGTAGAGACAGGGTTTCACCATGTTGCCCAGGCTGGTCTTGAACTCTTGGGCTCAAGCGGTCCTCTCACCGCAGTCTTTCAAAGTGCTGGGATTATAGGTGTGAGCCACCATGCCCAGACTGGTCTTTTTTAATTTAATTTTGCTTTATTAAGCTTTTTTTTAGGCTAGGCATGGTGGCTCACACCTGTAATCCCAGCACTTTGGGAGACTGAGGCGGGCGGATCACCTGAGGTCAGGAGTTTGAGACCAGCCTGGCCAACATGGTGAAATCATGTCTCTACTAAAAACACAAAAATTAGCTGGGCATGGTGGCGGGCGCCTGTAATCCCAGCTACTCAGGAGGCTGAGACAGGAGAATTGTTTGAGTCCAATTCTCAATGCAGAACTGGACATTGCAGTGAGCCAAGACTGTGCTACTGCACTGCAGCCTGGGCAACAGAGCAAGACCCCATTTCAAAAAAGATCAGCCCATTAAAAATGAGCAAAAGACCTTAACAAACACTTTACACAAGAAAATGTGGAAATGGCCCATATGCACATGAAAAAAGCTTCATCCTTCATTAGTCACCAGGGAAAAACAAATTAAAATCACATTGGAATACCTCTACATATTTACCAAATGGCTACATTTAAAAACTAACAACATCAATTATTGTTAAGAATGTTGTGTAACTAAAACTCACACGTTGTTGAGGGGAGTATAAAATGATACAATCACTTTAGGAAAAAAAATCTGTCAGTGTCATAAAAGTAAACATACACCTGTCCTGTGACCTGCAATTCTACTCCTAGATATTTACTCAAGAGAAAGTAAAACATGCCCACAAAAAGGCTAGCATGCAAGTGTTCATAGCAGCTTTATTCATAATAATCAAAAGCCAAAAACAGATCAGAAGAATGGATAAACACACTGTGGTGTATTCATAAAATAGAATATGGTTGAGCACTAAAAAGCCACAAACAACAATATGAATAAACCTCAAAAACATTACACATAGTCAAAGAGCCTTACTAAAAAGCATATATGGCTGGGCACAGTGGCTCACGCCTGTAATCCCAGCACTTTGGGAGGCCAAGGTGGGCAGATCACCTGAGATCAGGAGTTTGAGACCAGCCTGGCCAACACGGCAAAACCCCATCTCTACTAAAAATACAAAACTTAGCCAGGCGTGGTGTCACGTGCCTGTAATCCCAGCTACTTGAGAGGCTGAGGCAGGGAGAATTGCTTGAACCCGGGAGGCGGAGGTTGCAGTGAGCCAAGATCGCGCCATTGCACTCCAGCCTTGGCGACAGAGCTAGGCTCTGTCTCAAAAAAAAAAAAAAAAAAGCATATACACTATACGATTTCATTTACATGAAATTCCAGAACAGCAAAATTAATATATCATGAAAAAATCAGAACAGTGGTTGTTTGGGGGAGTGGGGTAGGGATAGATTGGGGAAAGGCTTGAGAGAACTTTCTGGAGTTGATGTCACGGTCCTATAACTTAACCGGGATTTGGGACTCATAAGTGTTTGCCTTTGTCCGAGCTTGTTGAAAGGTACACTTAAGATTTGTGCAATTCACTTTATATAAATTATATCTGAAAAATACCTGTAAACAAATGTTGAGCTGAAGTTATGCAGGTCAAGGTGTTTAGAGGTAGAATATGCTGATGTCTACAACTTACATTGAAATGGGCCAAAAAATAAGACGGATTGAGAAGTGAAAAGATGAGTGACTAGATAATGGCCAGATGATTAAGCAAAGACAGCAAGGTGATAAGTATATTAGTGTTAAAATGTGCGATTCTTCAACTTATCCATATATTTGAAAGTTTCTATAATAAAATTGTAGGGGAAAATATATATATACTCTTCAACCCAGAAATTTTACTCCTGGGAATTTATCCCATAGAAATAAAAGTATTTGTCTATAATAACACGTGTAAGAACATTTATTGCAGTGCTGTTCCTAGTGACCAAGAACTGGAAGCAAAGTTCATATCCGTGAAATGGGGGTGGATATGAGTACTCACCTGAGTGGAGCATGGCATGTCCACACCATGGGCTAGAACGTGGCCGCTAAAAGAAGTAAGTCAGAGCCTCTCCAGAAAGTTTAAAGGGATTTCACTGAGGAATGGTTGAGGGAGAAAAGCAAGAGTGAATAATATAATCCTATTTTTGTAAAACAATCACACACACCACACATACACTCTCTCGCTCTTGTTCTCTCTCTCTCTGGATAGAATTATATATATTAAAAAAATGGAAGAACATAGATTGTTAACACAGCTTATGGGTAAAGGCAAAAAATAAAGGGTTGAGTGTTGTTATGGAAGTAAGGGGGAATATCCATGATTTAAAAAACAGCATGTATATCATCTCCTTTAAGTTTTCTGGCCAGACACACCCAGGAGTTCAAGATGAGTCTGGACAACATAGCGAGACCCTAGTCTCAACAACAACAAAAAAAATTAGCTTGGTGTGGTTGTGCATGCCTCTAGTCCTAGCTACTTGGGAAGCTGAGATGGGAGGATGGCTTGAGCCCAGGAATTTGAGGCTTCAGTGAGCTGTGATTGCACCACTGCACTCCAGCCTGGGCAACAGAGCAAGACCTTGTCTCTTTAAAAGATAAATAAATAAAATTAAAATAAGTTAAATTTTCTGTAGTATGCAGGGTGTGGTGCTTAAAGAGATGCACATGAAGGCTGGGCACCAAAATGTTAATAATGGTCATCTCATGGTGGTAGGATTCCAGGTAATTATTTCCTTGTCTTTGTAGGAAGGAAGGGAGAAAGGGAGGGAGGGAGAGAGGGAGGAAGAAAAGAAGTCTACAGGCCTCATATCCTTACCTCCTATTATTTCTCCAACCCACCCCAACTCCTACTGGGTTTTTTTGCTTTTTGTTTTGAGATAGGATCTCACTCCGTTTTCCATACTGGAGTGCAGTGGTGCCATCGCAAGTCACTGCAGCCTCCATCTCCCAGACTCAAGCCATCGTCCCACCTCAGCCTCCCAAGTAGCTGGGACCACAGGCATGTGACACTGTGCCTAAATTTTTTTTTTCATTTTTTGTAGAGATGAGGTCTCACTATGTTGCCCAGGCTGGTCTAGAACTCCTGGCCTCAACTCCCAATTCCTACTTTTGCCAGACCCTAATCTTATCTGACCTCTCACCAGCATTTCGCATTGTTGGCAGATGTCTCCTTGAAATACTCCCTTCAATCGACTTCCATGGCACCCTGCTCCCAACTCCTGCCTCTGTGATCTTCACCTCTCAGTCCTCTTTCCATCCCTCCCATCATCTTCCTCTGGATTTTGTCCTCAAACCTGTCCTTTTCTCAATTTAATTACCACCTAGATGCTAATGTCTCCCAAGCTGCTGTCTTGAACTCCAACCAAACATCTCTAATTGGATGTCCCACAGGTCATCAGACCCAGCATGGCCAAAACTAATCTCATCATCTTTCCCCCAAAAGCTATTGCTTCTTCTCCTGCAGTCCAATCTCAGAGAATGTCAGCATCGCCACCCGCCCCTTGCTAAAGCCGTAATCTTGGATATCATTACTCTCTCCTACTCCCACATCCAGTCGCTCACCAGGTGCTGTCAGTTCTGTCTCCTGAGTCTCTATCCATCCATCCTCTTGTCTGCATCTCCCCTACCCCTGCTTTGATTTGGGCACCATTACATCTCTTGTAAATGACTGAAGCAGCCTGTTCATTCATCTTTCTGTCCACTGCCCCCATTTATCTCCCATAGATGCCAGAGAGATTTTTCTAAACCACAGATCTGACCTCATCACTTCCCTGTTTAAATCTCTTTGAGGATTTCCCATTGCTCTTAAGATCAAGGTCAAACTCTTAGAAAGAAAGAGGCCGGGCGCGGTGGCTTACACCTGTAATCCCAGTACTTTGGGAGGCCCAGGAGGGCGGATCACGAGGTCAGGAGATTGAGACCATCCCGGATAACACGGTGAAACCCTGTCTCTACTAAAAACACAAAAAATTAGCTGGGCGTCGTGGCGGGTGCCTGTAGTCCCAGCTACTCGGGACGCTGCGGCAGGAGAATTGCATGAACCCGGGAGGCAGAGCTTGCAGTGAGCCGAGATCGCGCCACCGCACTCCAGCCTGGGTGACAGAGCAAGACTCCATCTCAAAAAAAAAAAAAAAGAAAGAAAGAAAAGAAAAGAAATTGGTCGGGCTTGGTGGCTCATGCCTGTAATCCCAAAACTTTGGGAGGCGGAGGTGGGCAGATCACCTGAGGTCAGGAATTTGAGACCAGCCTGACCAACATGGAGAAATCCCGTCTCTACTAAAAATACAAAAAATTAGCCGGGCGTGGTGGCAGGTGTCTGTAATCCCAGCTACTGGGGAGGCTGAGGCAGGAGAATCTCTTGAACCTGGGAGGCAGAGGTTGCAGTGAGCCGAGATTGCATCACTGCATTCCAGCCTGGGAGACAGAGAGACTCTGTCTCAAAAAAAAAACAAAACAAATATATACATATATTATTTATTTTTTTTTTTGACAGGGACTCCCTCTGTTGCGCAGACCGGAGTGCAGTGGTGCTATCACAGCTCACCACAGCCTCCATCTCCCGGCCTCAAACAATCCTCCTCACTCAGCCTCTTGAGTAGCTGGAACCACAGGCACAGGCCACCCCACCCAGCTAATTTTCTGTTTTGTTTTTAGTAGAGATGAGGTTTCACTATGTTGCCCAGGCTGGTGTCAAACTCCTGGCCTAAAGCAATCCTCCCATCTCAGCCTACCAAGGTGCTAGGATGATAGATGTGACCCACTGCACCAGGCCAAGATCAAACCCTTAAACATGATACATTGGTTTAAAGATATGCTCAGCCTCCCCCAGCACATGCCATCTCCAGCCCCTGGCCTCTCTCTTTACCACATATCTAAGAAGCAAGAACACTGCCGTGGGCCATCTTCAAGGGCTAGGGGTGCTAGAACATTTGGCAGAGGTGAGGATGCCTTTTCCTTTTTGGAAAACTACTTGCCAGGTGGCTGAAGAAGTGAGAGGGCTGAGGTTGCTTCCTCTAGGGCGACAGCCTTCCATCTCCCACTCATCCCTCTGACTCTATTATTCTCAAGAGGTTGGGGCAATGAGCTGGATGGAGATGACTGACCACAGAGAAGAAAAGCCTAGAGCAGGGATAAAGCCCACTTTTCTTTTGCTTTAGGGAGAAGGTTCTACACTGATCCACATTCACAGTGCCCTCCCTTTTTTTTATTTTTATTTTTTGAGATGGAGTTTTGCTCTTGTTGCTGGAGTGCAATGGTGCAATCTTAGCTCACCGCAACCTCCGCCTCCCAGTGATTCTCCTGCTCAGCCTCCCGAATAGCTGGGATTACAGGCATGTATTACCACGCCCAGCTAATTTTGTATTTTTAGTAGAGATGGGGTTTCTCCATATTGGTCAGGCCGGTCTGGAACTCCTGACCTCACGTGATCCACCTGCCTCGGCCTCCCAAAGTGCTGGGATTACAGGCATGAGCCACCGCACCCAGCCACCCTTCTTTTTTTTTTTTAAGAGACAGTCTTGCTCTGTCACCCAGGTTGGAGTACAATGGCTCCATCATAGCTCATTGCAGCCTCTAACTCTTGCACTTAAGCGATCCTCCCTTATCAGCCTCCTGAGTAGCTGGGACTAGAGGTGCATGCCACTGCACCCAGCTCTCCATTCTAATTCTTGATACCTTGATATAGAGCTCAGGACCAAGGTGGGAGGGCTCCTCTGCTACTGACTGTCCTCCATACATACACAGCATAGCACTGGGCACAATAACTCTTTATTTTAATCTTTATCAATGGAGTCTACAGTACACTGTTCCTCTCAGCTTCAAGCTCCCAAGCCAGAAGGTGAGTCTTACTAAAGAAAAAATTACTCATGACACTTGTTAAAGACAATAAGGCAAACTTGATTGAAGAGGGGCCCTGACCATAAGCATAGGGACCACTGGAACGGGGTCCTGCAGTGAGGGAGAGAGACTGGACTCAACTCTGACTGCATTCAGTTCAAGTAGAGATTTATCGCCAAGGAGCAGGGGAAGGAGCGCAACAGAATTTCTGCTGAAGGCAGGCCAGGGTGATAAGATACCGAGGGTGGGGAGTTTTTGCTAAACTGACTTAGCGGGATTCTTGCTCAAATTGGATTCTACGAGGATAGAGAGAAGCTCAAGCTCAGGGCTAGGTGAGCAGAGGGCTCAGAGAAGCCCAGTGATAGTTTTGGTCTAAGAAGAGAATCTTTGTCAGCCTCAATAGGCAGAACTAACTAAGTAGGGAGAAAGGAGAATGTGAGGCTGCAGGCTGGTCAGAGGGCACCTTCTGGTCAGGGTGCCCCATTAAAGCAGCCAAACACTGGCTTTGGGGTCCACCTACGGGTTTTAAGCCCTAGGCCTGAAGTAAGAGGCAGGACTTGACTCTAGAGGCAGGGCTCGGACACCAGGCAGAATTGAGCCCTGGCTAAAACAGGGATGGGGTGGAAGCAGCTTTCCTTAAGACACACCCACCAGGGTGCCATGTTTACCGTTGCCATGGCAACACCTGAAAGTTACCACCCTTTGCCATGGCAATGACCCAGCGAGCCAAAAGTTACTACCCCTTCCCTAGAAATTTCTGTATAAACCGCCCATTCACCTACATGTGATTAAAAATAGCTATAAATATAACTGCAAAACTGCCCTGAGCTGCTACTCTTGCACATACGGTAGCCCTGCTGTGCAGGAGCAGTCATGGAGCTGTAATCAGCCCTGCACGTTACTCACTCTGTAACCTTGGGCCTCAGTCTCCCCATGGGTGAAGACAAGGAGACAGAGGGGGGCTAGAGTTCCTGTGTGTACTCAGGGTTCTAGGCGCTGGTGCCCACTTTCCAGAAGGTCCCAAGTGGAATGTTTCCTAAAGAACAAGAGCCAAGTGTCTCTTTCTTCGGCAACTTTCACATTTACATATAAATTGATACCTAATGGTTCTGCCCTCCTTTATCTTAGCCCCAGACTCTACTGAGCTGGAAAAATGGTCCTGTGCCTGGGAATAACGGAGCTTCCAGGCTGAGGGTGGGAGAGAATAAGTTTCTTCGCTTGCTGTGCCATGGGGAAGGCAGAGAGGGCAAGGGTGAAGGGAATACCATGTCCCTTCTCCACTGGGACCTATGCCACAGTGTCCTAAAGTAGGGGGAAAAAAACATTTTGTAACAGTTTGAAACATGGTGGAAAATCAAGCATGAGAGTATGTGAAATCCACTACACATTTTGTGAAAAGTGACTCATAATTCTATTTGTTCTTTCCAGTGTACACGTTACAGATATTTCATCCAGACAGAAACTGGAAATAAAGATAAGCCAGGAGCGCCATCTGGGATGTGATCTGTCACTAAGGCTAAGGCTTAACCGCTCAAATCCAGAGATCTCTGCAGATACCGGGGATGGGGAGAAAAGTGATAAAGTCCCTCCCCCAAAACACGCACAAACACACACGCACACACAAACACACACACATACACACAAACACACGCACACAAACACACACACACAAACACACACACAAACACACACACATACACACACAAACACACACACACAAACACACACACATACACACACACAAACACACACACACATAAATACAACCGTACACACAAACACACACACATACACACACAAACACACACACACATAAACACACACGCACACACAAACACACACTCTACTGGTGCCAGGTCCCTCTTAAAGCGCTTTAAATTCATCCTTTTATTTAATTCCAACAACCTGTGAAGTTAAGATTCCCATTTTAGAGACTGAGGAAACTAAGAGTTGCTCACCTAAGTGACTGGCAGACTTGGGCTTCAAACCCAGGCCTGTCTGATCCTAAAGGCCCAGGTTAGTTTACACAATACCACTAGAGCACTAGAGCCTGTCTTTCTTTTCTTCTTTCTTTCTCTTTCTTTCTTTCTCTTTCTCCCTTCCTTCGTTTTTTTTTTTTTTGTAGAGACAGGGTCTCACTATGTTGCCTGGGGTGGTCTTATTAAACTCCTGAACTCAAGTGATCCTCCCACCTCAGCCTCCCTAAGTTCTGATTGTATAGGCATGAGCCACTGTGCAAGGCCTAAAGCAGACGTTCTTAACTGAGGTCCATGGACAGAATTCAGGGAGTCTGTGGATGAAAAACGAAACTACATCTTTATTTTTTCCTATTTCTAACTCAAATTTAACATTTCCTTCAAATCTGAAAGGGGGCAACAAACCAATATCAATAACTTTGCCTCCAGTGGAAATCACTGATTTTCATATCATATTACAGTTGTTGATATCTCAAAATATCATTTATGGTCATCACTGTTTCAAAATATCAGTAGTTAACTGACTCACCACAAGATCTTGTCATTTAGTGCATTAATAAAGAAGCACTATGGTAGCCAGGTAGCTCCCAGAAAATAAAGCCCTGCTATGTAGTATTTGCCAGTTCCCATGATGTAAAAACTCCTACAATTGCCCATTTCAAGGATGGCTATGTTTAACAACTGGTTTGCAAATTTCCTGAAAATTTAGCAATCAATGTTTCGAAGCACAGACAAGACAGCTCCAGTATACCACGGGCACTAGAGTGAATTTTTCTGGATCTGCCAGAATTCCCTGAAAGTCCTGCAGCCTTCAATGTGATGACATTGTTAATAATGTAATAGATTTTAAATATTGATTAAATCCTTCCTCTGTGCAAAGCATAATAATAAGCACTTAACATGACCTATCTCATTTAAACTACCAATAATGCAATAAGGCAGGTATTATTGGAGTGGTTTAAAATGGGGGAAAGAGGAAAGGAAAAGTTGTGGTTTTGCCCCCTGGTGATGTCTGGCAATGTCTGGAGACATTCTTGATTGTCCTAACTGGGTTTGCTACTGGCATCTAGTGGGTAGATGCTGCCAAACATCCTTCGATGTACAGGACACGCACACTACCCAAGAAAGAATTATCCAGCCCAAAATGTCAGTAGAACTGGGGTTGAGAAATTATTACTGTAATTCCCTTTTTAAAAATTGGAAAATTGCCACCTATTGAGATTTAGTTGTCCAAGTTCACACAGTTTTCATAGAGTTAGTTATGAGTGAAGACGAGTTCTTACTCCCTGATTCTCCCTTACCGGATGTAGGGAGAGTTGCTTATTACAAAGGAAGCAGGCCGGGCACAGTGGCTCATGCCTGTAATCCCAGCACTCTGGGAGGCCGAAGCGGGCAGATCACTTAGGTCAGGAGTTCAAGACCAGCCTGGCCAACATGGCAAAACTTCATCTCTACTAAAAATACAAAAATTAGCCAAGTGTGGTGGCATGCGCCTGTAATCCCAGCTACTTGGGAGGCTAAGGGAGGAGAATCACTTGAACCTGAAAGGCAGAGGTTGCAGTGAGCCGAGACCATGCCATTGCACTCCAGCCTGGGCAACAGAGCGAGACTCTGTCTCAAAAAAAAAAAAAAAAAAAAGAAGAAGAAGAAAGAAAGAAATGAGGGAAGGAAGGAGAAAAGAGAGAAAAACAAAAAGAAAGAAAAAAGAAAGGAAGGAAGGAAAGAAAGAGAGACAGAAGAAAGAAAGAAAGAAAGAGAAAAAAGGAGGGGAAGGGAAGAAGGAAGGAAGGAAGGAAGGAAGGAAGGAAGGAAGGAAGGAAGAAAGGAAGGATAGAGAGAGAGAGAAAGAAAAAGAAAGAAATGAAAGAAAAAGAAAGACAGAGAGAGAAAGAAGAAAAAAGGAGGGGAAGGGAAGAAGGAAGGAGAAAGAAAGAGAAAGAAAGAAAGAAAGAAAGAAAGAAAGAAAGAAAGAAAGAAAGAAAAGAAGGAAGGAAGAAAAAGAAAGAAAGAAAAGAAAGAAGGAAGGAAGAAAAAGAAAGAAGAAAGAAAGAAAGAAAGAAAGAAAGAAAGAAAGAAAGAAAGAAAGAGAAAGAAAGAAGGGAGGGAGGGAGGATGGAAGGAAGGAAGGAAGGAAGGAAGGAAGGAAGGAAGGAAGGAAGGAAGAAAGAAGGAAGGAAGGAGCCTGCTGGGCTGGCCATGGCAATGTGAGTCCAGGATTGGTCTCAAGGAGGCTCGGGCATCACATGTTGAAAGATCCAACCCCAGCTGCTTCTAAAGAGTGAGAAGGGGATGACAGTGACACTCTGTCTCTAAATAAATAAATAAGGAGATTTGGCCCCAGAAATTATTCTCAAAGTGAGTCAATCTGATGGCCCATTGGGCTGTCTGCAAAATTCATTTAGGACAATAAAATGAAAAGGAACATGGAGATCACTCATTGCATAAATACTTACTAAGCACGTACTCTGTGCCTGCACTCTTCTAGGTGGTGGTGGAGTAGTGAACAGAAGCAAAATAGCTCTTGCCCTCATGGAGTGTACAAGCTGGTGGGGGAGTAGAAAAGCAAATGAAGAAGTGGGTTAGAAAAATTACAGTTGCGATATATGCTGTGAAGGAAGAACGTGCGTGAAGTGCTATAATAAATAATCTCCGTAGGGTCCTCTTTAGAGAGGATAGTCAGGGAAGACTTCTCTGAAGAAGGGATATGTGAGCTAAGATCTGAAGGATGCAAAGCCAGCCATGGGAAGAGAAGAGAACAGGCATCGACACAGTGGGACCAGCAGGGCAGGTGATGAGGCTCTGAGCAGAATAAGTTTGGTGTTTTCTAGTCACCAAAAGGAGGTTATTGTGGCCTGGTGCACTGGCTCATGCCTGTAATCTCAGCACTTTGGGAGCCCAAAGTGGGAGGATCGCTTGAGGCCAGGGGTTTGAGACCAGCCTGGGCAACACAGTGAGACCTCCTACTTCTACGAAAAAGGTAAAAATTAGCCGTGCGTGGTGGTGTGTGCCTGTAGTCCCAGCTACTCAGGAGGCTGAGGAGAGAGGATTGCTTGAGCTTGAGTTCAAGGCTGCAGTGAGCTGGGATTGAGCCACTGCACTCCAGCCTGGGCAACAGAATAAGACCCCATCTCAAAAAAAAAAAAAAAGAGAGAGAGACAGAGATTACTGTGACTGGAGCACAAGGACAGAGGGAAGGGGCAATTCAGGACCGAGGTAAAGAGGTCAGCAGAGACCATGGCACACTGAGCTTTATAGCACTATGTTCCACTCATCTGCCTGCGCTCAGGACTCAAAATAGGTGTGACAAAAAGGAAGCCCCAGGCTATAAGGGCTGGGCAGGTGAGTGGCTAAGGAGGGTGTATTAGTCTGTTCTCACGCTGCTAATAAAGACATACCTGGCCAGGAGCGGTGGCTCACACCTGTCATCCCAGAAGTTTGGGAGGCCGAGGTGGGCAGATCACTTGAGGTCAGGAGTTCGAGACCAGCCTGGCCAATATGGTGAAACCCCGTCTCTGCTAAAAATAAAAAAAAAGAAGAAGACATATCTGAGACTGGGTAACTTATAAATGAAAGAAGTTTAATTGACTCACAGTTCCACATGGCTGGGGAGGCCTCACAATCATGGCAGAAGGCCAGTGAAGAAGTCTCACATGGTGGCAGGCAATAGAGCTTGCACAGGGGAACTCCCATTTATAAAGCCATCAGATCTCATGAGACTTATTCACCACCAAGAGAACAGTATGGGGGAAACGACCCCCATGATTCAATCATCTCCACCTGGCCCTGCCCTTGACACGTGGGGATTATTACAATTTAAGGTGACATTTGGGTAGGGACACAGCCAAACCACATCAGTGGGTGGTGGGGAGGGGTACCTGTAGGTACCTAGAGGGACTTCTAGTCTCTCCCCTGCTCCCCCACTCACCTCCCTTAACCCCTCACTTCTACTGACCCAAGATTCCCAGATGCCAGGATCCAAGATGTGAGTGTGTGTATGTATGTGTACAACAATGATGAAGATCAGATGGCATTGGAGAAATCCTCAGCTCACGGGACTGGAGGACCAACATGCCTGGCTCTGTGCTGAGAATGTCACACTAATAATTAGTCATTTGATTAGCAGCTGCCCACTTAGCCACTGCACTGTTCAACAACAGTCCAATGGACTGGTGCCCTAGAGCTGGATTAACTTTGCAGAGTGGGTGAACAAACTAAGCTCTGTTCAGGGAAGCCCAGAATTCCAGAACAGTGAGACTCATCTCAGAAAGCAGAGAATGGCAGAAGGTGGAGAAAGAGGGGAGGAAACAGACCCTGAGTAAATTCACTGTGCCAGCTGCTACGTGAAGCTTCACTATACACGCATTATCTCATTTCATCCTTCCAACAACACACTTCAGGGGTACCCTTTTCCCTATTCTCCACTCGGGAACTGTATTAGATCCAGTCAAGTCCAGGATTGGAATCCAGGTCTCCCTTTTCCTTGGTGAAGTGCCCACCCAATGTCTGGATTTCACCGTCAGTGATTCAAGGAACTTCTTTATCTATTCAGAACTTAAAGAAGTGAGCCGAGGAGCCATTGGTGTGCCCAAGACAAAGATGGCCTCTGAAAGGAGAGAAAATATGGCCCCGATAAGGGGAGGAAACGCTTAACAGAATTTGCCAGAACTCTCCAGAAATAATGAATGCCCAGGAGAAGAGCAAAGGTATTGCGAACTTGGGGAACCATTTGACTGTGTAAAGGGGTTAATATTTTTGAAACTATCAAATAGATCCATCTACTTTTCATTCCTGTGAGTCATAATGCTCTGAATCTCTTCTTTCCACCACCCCCAGCCCCATTAAATCAAGAGGAGTGCCGACCCCACCTGAAATAAAGAGGCCATCCTTTAGCTTTGAGTCTGTACAGAGGCCATAGTCTTAAAATCTAGCCTGGTGGGGAATACGGAGAGGTTCTTAATTTCAAAAACTTCCCTTTCCATGCAAAGGCAAATCTGGGAGGTCTGAGCTCTGGTATATATTATAAGCAGTCATGAGATGGGTTCAGTAAAAGAGCTCAGAAGAAGGTGACCTCTTCCAAGCCTGGAGGTGGAACCAAGGAGGCAGGGAGATTTAGAGAAAATGCAACCAAGAGAAAGACATTGCCTGGGACGCTCGGGGACTCAGTGCCCCCACCTCCCTCAGCCCTTGCCCCAGTATGGGATGGAAAGAAAATAGGAATCCAGGGCTGAGCTCGGTGGCTCACACCTGTAATCCCAGCACTTTGAGAGGCCAAGGTGGGAGGATCACTTGAGGTTGGGAGTTCGAGACCAGCCTGTCCAACATGTGAAACCCCATCTCTACAAAAAATACAAAAATTAGCCAGGCATGGCGGTGCACACCTTTAGTCCCAGCTACTCAGGAGGCAGAGGCAGGAGGGTCGCTTTAACCCAGGAGGTGGAGACTGCAGTGAGCCAAGATCATGCCACTGCACTCCAGCCTAAGCAGCAGAGCAAGATTCAGTCTCGAAAAAAAGAAAATAGAAATCCCAGAAGGTGAGAGGATAAGGAGAAATCAGAAGGGGTTTTTCTTCATTGAGGCTCTGAGACTGTGCCTCTGGGTGACCAAGGAGCAGCCAAGGTAGCAGAGAGATGGTCGTAGCCTTGGAGGATCCATCAGGGGGCAGTCACAAAAACAGAGCCTCTACAAGCACTGTGGGAATCAGATTTCATATTGGAACAAAAACTCACGCAGATGTGGGAGGACTTAGAGGTGGAAATCAGAGGGCCAGACAAAGAGCCACTATCATGTCTGCTGGAGCCACTGATGTGAGTGGACACACCAGAGCTTGCAGGGAGTATCCAAGAAGCTCTTCCTGTCTGCCCAAAGGAGGCCACGAATGAGGTCCTTATAGCGGGGTGGTAGCAATGGAGAATTTTTAAAAAAAGGACAAATTTGAGAGATGCTTAGGGGTGGAACTGAAAGTCCAGAAATGGTACAGCAGGGAGAGGGAAGGGAATGGGGGGGGCAAGGGAACCCTAGATTTTTGACTTGAGCAGCTAAGTGGACTGAGCACCGTGCGGTAAGTTGGGAAAGATGGGGGAGGGAGCAGGGTCAGGACTAAAGTGAGCAAGTGAGGTACTCCAGACACCAAATATAAGGCTGTGCCTCCAAAAAAATCATTAAAAAAGATAAATAATGTTTTAATGCAGTAATTTTTTTAAAAAAATCAAAATGAGTGCAAAAAAAAATCCATGAAGAACAAGATCAGGGTTACTGATTTTTCCTTTTTCCTCGGGCTTCAATATGGCTCAGCACAGCACTATTACTGATCCTGTCTTGATTAAAATGTTTGATCTTTTGCTCACCATGGATTTTTTTGCATTCATTTATTCCTTTTTAATGCTGCATCAAAATATTATTTGATGGTGTGTTTTCTGGTGCCCCCTTACACTGTGCACCCAGGATGAGAGCTTCACTCACCTGCCCATTTCCAGCCCGGAGGAAGAGGCCTGGGGAAAGGAGGTTAACTAAGGTTCAGTCTTGGATATACACGGGGATTAAAATAGATCTCAGGACTGAGCATGGTAGCTCATGCCTGTAATCCCAGCACTTTGGGAGGCCGAGGCAGGCGGATTACCTGAGGGCAGGAGTTAGAGACCAGCCTGGCCAACTTGGCAAAACCCAGTCTCTACCAAAAATACAAAAATTAGCTGGGCATGGTAGCAGGTGCCTGTAATCCCAGCTACTTGGGAGGCTGAAGCAGGAGAATTGCTTGAACCTGGGAGACGGAGGTTGCAGTGAGCCGAGATTGCATCACTGCACTCCAGCCTGCCCGTGCGCAACAGAGCAAGACTCAGTTCTCAAAATAAATAAATAAATAATCTCAGGTGTGAAGTGCCTGGACCAGAGTGGACCTTTAACCTGTGTTGTAGCGGATTCTGTGGGTACCTGGCTTGTTCCCTAGGTCTAACCATTTCAGGGCACAACAACTGCCATCACCTGCATTTCCTGCCTCAGGACTCTCTTGGCCACCAAATGAGAGATACTGGAAGTGCTGGGTAATTAACAGCCCCCCCCATCCCCACCCCCCACTCCCACCACCCAGCAGCCTTCTGTGGCAGGAGAATGGGGTCTGGAGGCAGGGAACCTAAGGCCCTTTCAGGCTGACTCCCTAGAACTAAATTGAAAGAAAAACCATAACTTTCCATACCTAAGTAAAAAAAGGACCAGAGTCTACACCCTTTGCAAACACCCACCTTTTCTGTGGGGCAGATGGGAAATGAAAGTACCAAGACGTTTGCATAGGAGTGTAACTTTGTGACTTCACTTCAGCCTCTGATTACAGGCCACCACTTCATTTACATGAGGTGAACGCCAAGTGGCCAATGGAAAACCTCTCGCGGATATTTGGACCAGAGAAGATTCTGCATCCAGGGCCTGCTCCCACACTGTACAGTGTACTTTCATTTTCAATAAATTTCTGCTTTTGTTGCTTCATTCTTTCCTTGCTTTGTGCGTTTTGTCCAATTCTTTGTTCAAGACACCAAGAACCTGAACACCCTCCACCAGTAACACTTCAACTACTGATCCACAGGAGTTGGTGTATAAATACCCCAGCTCCCTTGCCCCTCAGATGGGACCATTTTGAGATATATATGTTGCACCATTTCCCAGAGTCCAGGTGAGATGAAGCTCCAGTTGTCCAAAGTGTAACTGATTGGATAATATACCCATATGCTCTGTCCCTTCCCCATCTCACTTCCCTCCCCTGCTAATGGCGTTTCCCGGGGTGACTTCCCAAGACCACTGCATGCACTTGAATCTTTGTCTCAGGGTCTGCTTTTAGGACAACTGAACCAAGAGACCTATGCGTCCTTCCTTTTTCTCCCTCTTTTCTGTGGAAACATAAAATGTTCTGCACACACTTGGAAGTCTGAGCATACCCTCTAAGGAGAGACCCCTGACTCCCAGCATTCCCCTGGGATGGAGGTCTGTAGGGTGGTAATTGCCAGCCAGCGCTAGGAGGACTGGATCTGAAATGGGCTTGGCTGTGTTTCTGTAATCTCTGCACCTTGAGTGGAAAAATAATTGGTAGACACCTTTCTTGGCCATTAATTCTTTACAGCGAACACTGAGCCCTTGAGGCAAAAACTGATTGTCTGCAGTTACTGCCTGCCTGGTCCTGAATTCAGAAGAGGAAGCTTGACTCTCCCACCACCCTCTATTACAGTCAACCACTCCTCCTTCCTGCAGAGATGAGATGCCCTCCCTCACTTCCTCCCAGAGTCCAAGGGGGGCCAGAGAAAGCTGGTTGTACAGATTGGAGGAGACAAAAATGCCCCTCAAGCCAGGGGAACTAAGAGTTGAGAGCCATGAGTTAAAAATCATGGAAAGCAGAGACTTTATTCATGCTTTCTTTTTTAAAAATATTTTTCAACATGCACACTTTTTGGCCATTAATACCCACACAACAACTTATGCAGTAGATGTTACTCTTAACACCCATTTTATAGATGAAGAGGCTCAGAGAAAAGGAGGGGCTTAGCCCAGGCCACACAGAGAATAAATTGATTTGGACACAGGTCTGCTTGACTCCAAATACCATTCTCTTCTTCATGCTATAGGTTGTTTTTCTCCCTTCAGTAAACGTTTCCTGAGCATCTACATGTCCCAGGCCCCATGCTGGCCCGAAGGAGGACACAAAGATAGGTAAGAAACATTTGTTCCTTTCAGGAGGAAGAGATAAAATCTCCCCATTTCTTCCCATTTCTGCCCATTCCCTATACAGAGGGTCAGCATTTGCTCGTTGTTTGTTTTTTGTTTTTTGTTTTGAGACAGAGTCTTGCTCTGTTGCCCAGGCTGCCATGGCGTGATCTTTGCTCACTGCAACCTCCGTCTCCCGGTTCATGTGATTCTCCTGCCTCAGCCTCCTGGGTAGCTGGGACTACAGATGCCTGCCACCATGCCTGGCTAATTTTTGTATTTTAGTAGAGACAGAGTTTCACCATTTTGGCCAGGCTAGTCTCGAACTCCTGACGTCATGTGATCTGCCCGTCTCGGCCTCCCAAAGTGCTGGGATCACAGGCGTGAGCCACCGCGCCCACCCAGCATCTATTTTTCTAAGATGTATATATTGCCTATAGTAGCTTTAATGCTACAAATTTGAGTAGGTGCAGCAGAGACCATGCGGCCCACAAAGCTGAAATATTGACTGCCTGGCCCTTTACAGGAAAAATTTTCCAACTCCTGGTCTATACCGTGCCAGGCACTGACGAGGCAGTACCACCCTTACTTCTCAACTCGACTCTGGAAGGTGTCCTACTACCATGTCCATGCTACAGATGAGAAATGAGGCTCAGAGGCAGGAGATGGCTTGTCCCATTGCTGGAAAGGTACAAAGTTGGATAATTCCAAAGCCCCTCACGGCTCCGAGTCACATCAAAAATGTTGATGGCCAATGTTTTGAAACATTGGTATTCACTCTTGAAAGTGCTCACAACCGGCCGGCGCAGTGGCTCACGCCTGTAATCCCAGCACCTTGGGAGGCCGAGGTGGGTAGATCACGATTTTAGGAGATCAAGACCATCCTGGCTAATACGGTGAAATCCCGTCTGTACTAAAAATACAAAAAATTAGCCGGGTTTGGTGGTAAGCGCCTGTAGTTCCAGCTACTTGGGAGGCTGAGGCAGGAGAATTGCTTGAACCCAGGAGGCAGAAGTTGCAGTGAGCCAAGATCGCATCACTGCACTCCAGCCTGGGTGAGAGAGCGAGACTCTGTCTCAAAAAAAAAAAAAAAGAAAAGAAAAGAGAAAGAAAGCAAGCAAGCAAGCAAGCAAGCAAGCAAGCAAGCTCACAACCTCCATCAGCAGTGGGCCACTGGACTATCCCCATGGTCCCCACTCCCCAAACACCTGACATCTGCCACGTTGTCTTAGAGAGACCTGAACCTGGTCAGGTCCCCAGCCCTGCATGGGCGCCTGTCTCCTACAGGCACCAGAAGACCTTTCACTGTGGTGAGCAGGCATTCATGAGTTCATCCAAAATCTGAGGCTGGTGTCATGATCTTCTGTTACTCAGTCTTTGTGGGAGGGCAGGTTCACATCTGAAGGAGGAGGTGAAAGTCCGCTGGAGTGCACCACGTGACAAAAGTGGTCCGTTTACAAGAAGCTCCTTTAACTTGGTCTTTGTTTTTCTCTACTCCTGTGAGACAGGTAAGATGCTTAAATCTACAGTTGCTTTTTTTTTTTTTTAAGAGACAAGTTCTTGCTCTCTTGCCCAGGCTGGAGTGCAATACCACGATCCTAGCTCACTGCAGCCTTGAACTCCTGGGATCAAGCGATCTTCCCACATAGCTGGGACTACAGGTGCCCACCACCACACCCAGCTATTTTTTTTTTTTTTTTTTTTGGTAGAGATGAGGTTTTGCTGTGTTGCGCAAGCTGGTCTCAAACTCCTGGGCTCAAGTGATCCTCCCGCTTTGGCCTCCAAAGTACTGGGATTAGCAGGCCTGAGCCACCACGCTCAACTACATTACCTAGTTCTTTTTTTGTGTGTGTGTGTGATGGAGTCTCCCTCTTTCTTCCAGGCTGGAGTGCAGTGGTGTGATCTCAGCTCACTGCAACCTCCACCTCCCAGGTTCAAGCGATTTTCCTATTTCAGCCTCCCAAGTAGCTGGGATTACAGGCATGTGCCACCACACCCAGCTAATTTTTGTATTTTTAGTAGAGACAGGGTTTTACTATGTTGGTCAAGCTGGTCTCAAACTCCTGACCTCAGGTGATCCGCCCACCTTGGCCTTCCAAAGTGCTGGGATTACAGGCATGAGCCACCACGCCTGACTACATTAACTAGTTCTTATCAGGAGCTGACCGCCTGTAGCAGACACAATTTGCACTGTTGTCCTCCCAGTACTCACCTTCACAAGCCAAAGGCTTGCTGGGAACTCCTGCCTCCCAGCCCTGGGGCTTCTTAATTTCTGGCTGTGGAAGAAGATTCAGCCAATCAAGCAGGCAGGAAACGCCAGAGTGAACACTCCTGGAAGCAAGCTTCAACCAAGGGCAGCTGGGCAGTTAACGTATGAACACCCAGCTTTCTCCCTGCTTGGCTGGGAGAAGGCCATCCTCTCCCCTCTGTCCGAGGTGTGTTCTGCACCGTCTCCCAGAGTTCACAGAGGCATGAAGCTCCAGTTGCTCTGGGCTGTCCTCATCCCATTAACACATTTGCTGACTTCCTCCCATTCCCTGTCTCGTATCTTCTCCTACTGGTGCTTGCTGGGATCACCTCCCAAATCAACTGCTTGTAAAATAATACGGAGAATCTTGTCTCAGAGGCTGCTTCCAGAAAAATTCAAAGACAAGCACAAAGAGTTCTACACGCCCTCTCACCTGATCCTGACCACCGCCCCGGGAGCCAGCTTCATCCCCATTTTTCTGAGGTGCAGGCTGAGGGGCTCATAGAGGTAAAGCAAGCAGAACCCCAGCCTGCTAGGCATTAGCAAGGGCCAGAGGGCTCAAGAAAAGGTCCTGCTTCAGGCACGGTGGCTCACGTCTCTAATCCCAGCACTTTGGGAGGCCAAAGCAGGCGGATCACTTGAGTCCAGGAGTTCAAGAGCAGCCTGGCCAACATGGCAAAACCCTGTCTCTACAAAAAAAATCGGCCAGGCACGGTGGCTCACACCTGTAATCCCAGCACTTTGGGAGGCTGAGGTGGGCGGATCACAAGGTCAGGAGATCGAGACCATCCTGGCTAACATGGTGAAACCCCATCTCTACTAAAAATACAAAAAGTTAGCCAGGCGTGATGGCGGGCACCTGTAGTCCCAGCTACTCGGGAGGCTGAAGCAGGAGAATGGCGTGAACCCGGGAGGCGAGCTTGCAGTGAGCCGAGATTGCAAAACTGCACTCCAGCCTGGGAGACAGAGCCAGACTCCATCTCAAAAAAAAAAAATCAAAAACTTAGCCAGATGTCGTGGCTCGTGCCTGTGGTCCCAGCTACTTGGGAGGCTGAGGTGGGAGGATCACTTGAGCCCAGGAGATGGAGGCTGCAGTGAGCTATGATCATGCCACTGAATTCCAGCCTGCGTGACAGAGTAAAACCCTATCTCCAATAACTAAATAAAATAAAAAGAAAGGGTCCTGGGGGGAGGGGATTCAAGCCTGTCTTCACTACAGAGTGAAACTGTCCGAGACTGAGGCTACACCCCAACCTTCCAGCTCTTTCTGCTCCAGGTCCAGCTCCCACCTCCCATGTCACCATCCTCTATCCAAGAAGATGGCTGGAATGGGACCAGAATCAGCCTGTCATAAAAGATGGAGAACTAAGAGCTCTCCATAAAAATGATCTCCATGGCAAAATTAGGAGGGAAAAACAGCATGGATGAAAGTTGCATTTATTAAATAATAATCGCGAACGCTCACTTCATGCCTACTGTATGCTAGCTGCTGTTCCAAGTGCTTTACAATAAAATAACTTTTTAAAAATTTTGCACAACTCTTTGAGATAGGTACTATTGCTTTCTCCATTTTACAGCCAAGGAAACTGAGGCACGAGAAAGTCATGAAGTTTGTCCAGGGTCACAAAGCTAGCAGATGAGGGAACTAGACTCAGGCAGTATAACTCCAGATACAGTCATTACAATGAGCCACACAACAGTGAGTGGGTCAAGGAGGAGCCACTTACACAAAGATCGTCCCATAAGATTATAACCGTATTTTCAACATACTTTTCTATGTTTAGATGAGGTTGAAGGCAGGACTGGACTCCAGAGGTGGAGCTTGCACACCAGACCAGATTGAAGACTAGCTGAAACAGGAAAAAGGTAAAAGGACACTCTGTAAGACACACCCACCAGTGCCCTGTCAGTTTACTGTTGCCATGGCAACAACAGGACGTTATCACCTCTTCCCATGGCAATGACCCACCCACCCAGAAGTTACTGCTATTTTTCTAGAAATTTCTTCATAATCCACCCCTTAATTTGCATGTAATTAAAAGTGGATCTTGACCGGCTGCACTGGCTCATGCCTGTAATCCCAGCACTTTGAAAGGCTGAGGCAGGAGGATCACCTGAGGTCAGGAGTTTGAGACCGGTCTGGCCAACATGGTGAAACCCCGTCTCTACTAAAAATACAAAAATCAGCCGGGTATGGTGGCAGGCGCCTGTAATCCCAGCTACTACAGAAGCTGAGGTGGGAGAATCGCTTGAACCCTGGAGGCAGAGGTTGCAACGAGTCGAGATCATGCCAACGCACTCCAGCCTGGGTGACACAGTGAGACTCGATCTCAAAAAAAAAAAAAAAAAAAAAAAGTGAATATCAATATGAGTGCAGAACTGCCCTGGCCTGAGCTGCTGTTCTGTGCACACTGCCTGTGGCAGCACCTCTGTGGCTGATGTACGCTGCTTCAATAAAAGTTGCCAACATCACCAGCTCACGCTTGAATTCTTTCCTGGACAAAGACAAGAACTCTCCCAAGCTAAGCCCCAATTCTGGGGCTTGCCAGTCTGGCGTCATCCATACACAGACACTTCCCACTGTGTTACCATCGTCTATGTTATGGGGTCAGTTGCATGCTGTAGTTTGTAGCCTAGGGGTGGCAGGCTGCACCAGCCCTCGTGTGTGGGAGGCTATCCCATCTAGGGATGTATAGTGGACTCTATGATGTTCACACAGGGTTGAAATCACCTAATGCAACTTTTCAGAGAACATATCCCCGTCTTTAAGGGACACACGGCTGTACTCCCAACCCTCTTCCCCATACGGTGCCTGTGGCACAAAGTGGGTTCTCTCAATGGTCCGTTGAGAGACACCGTGACACTGCGGGAGACAGCGCCCCCTACAGGCCTGGAGGTCCCAGTTTTCGGGTTTTGTTCAGATGCGAAGGAAGTTCTGGCATCTGCCTAGGGTGGGGTGAATTTTTTAGGTGGGGAGTGGGGAATGGAGTCTCCCTCTGTTGCCCTGTGAGGCAGGCTGGAGTGCTGTGGTGTGATCTCGGCTCACTGCAGCCTCCACCTCCCGGGTTCAAGCAATTCTCCTGCCTCAGCCTCTGGAGTAGCTGGAATTACAGGCACACACAACCATGCCCTTTTGTATTCTCAGCAGAGACGGGATTTTACCATGTTTAGCCAGGCTGGTCTCAAACTCCTGACCCTCAAGTGATCCGCCCACCTCAGCCTCCCAAAGTGCTGGGATTACAGGCGTGGGCCACTGCACCTGGCCTTAGGGTGGGGTGAAAGAGGCTTAACCAAGGCTCTCTGAGGACAAAAACATGTGATGACCTTCTTAGGTTTTTTTGTTTGTTTGTTTGAGAGGGAGTTTTGCTCTTGTCACCCAGGCTGGAATGCAGTGGCACGATCTCGGCTGGCTGCAACCTCTACCTCCTGGGTTCAAGCGATTCTCGTGCCTCAGTCTCCCGAGTAGCTGGGACTACAGGTGCCTGCCACCATGCCTGGCTAATTTTTGTATTTTTTAGTAGAGACGTGGTTTCACCGTGTTGGCCAGGCTGGTCTCAAACTCCTGACCTCAGGTACTGCACCTGCCTTGGCCTCCCAAAGTGCTGGGATTATGGCGTGAGCCACCGCGCCTGGCCAGCTTTGTTTTTTATCATCTTTATTGATACATAATTTACATATGGTAAAGTGTACCCATTTTAAGTAGACAGTTCAATGAGTTTTGACGAATATATACATTTGTGTAGACATCACAATAATCATGATCTGGAACATTTCCTTCTCCTTCCTGCCTCTCAGCAGTCAATTCCTTCCTCCCATCGCCAGCCCGGGCAGCCACTTATCTGCTTGCTGTCCCTTCAGTTCCACCTTTCCTAGTGTGGTCCCTGAGCATCTGCCTCTCGGCTCTCAGGAGGATTTTAACACGCAGGGCCCCAGGCCCTGCATGCACCCAGGGAGCCTGACGCCAACGATGGGACCCACATATCCGTGTTTCAACGGTGCTTGCCAATGCCTGAGACCACTGCCTTGGGACTGCGATTTTTGGATGGCCCACCTGGGCCTGTCTCATCTGGTTATGTCCCCTGAGATGAGCACTGTGCCCGGGCTAGTTGAGGTGCCTGAAAACAACTCATTTCCCCTCACTCTCCTGGGAGGTGCATTCTGTACCTCTGCCATGTGGCAGACCCGCTCAGCTTCTCCTGCCTGTGGCATTAGAGGGCCACCATGTGAGGCAGCTTTTGCTGCCAGAATAAGGGCTGCAGTGAAAAGCACATGCACCCCCGAGGCAATCAGGAACATGCTCCCATTATATCTGTCCAGATGACAGCATGTGGAACTAATGATGAGTAAAAGGTCTGCAAGCCACAGCCTGACCAGGCCAGAAACTTGCATGCACCAGCTTCAGGAAAGATCTGAGAGGGGACCTCAGTGCTGCTTCCTGCAGGATTCTGACAGGCTTGAAGACAATGCTGCTAACTAAAGTGTGCTGTGGGCTGTAACTGTCTCTAATCTTCCCCATGGCCTCATGCTCTTCACCTGACACGTGGCCAACTAGGATTTTCCTCATCAACATTTCTTTTTTTTTTTTTTTTTTTGAGACAGCGTTTCACTCTTGTTGCCCAGGCTGGAGTACAATGGTACAGTCTCGGCTCCCTGCTACCTCCACCTCTTGGGTTCAAGCCGTTCTCCTGCCTCAGCCTCCTAAGTAGCTGGGATTACGGGCGCCTTCCACCATGCCTGGCTAATTTTTGTATTTTTAGTAGAGACGGGGTTTCACCAAGTTGGCCAGGCTGGTCTCGAACTCCTGCCTTCAGGTGATCCACCCACCTCAGCCTCCCAGAGTCCTGGGAATACAGGTGTGAGCCACTGCACCTGGCATTCTCATCAGCATTTCTATTTCCCCACTGCCCCGGAAACCTGGGCAATGATCCTGAGTCTACCCACCAGCACCTACTGGATTTCCATTCTGCTGACTGGCCTGCTTCCACATTTGCCACAATGGACATTTTCAAAAGCTTCTTTTTTTTTTTTTTTTTAAGAGATGGGGTCTTGGCTGGGTGTGGTGGCAGGGAGAGGGAGAGGGAGAAGGAAAGGGACAGGGAGGGAGACAGAGGTAGGGAGGGAGAGAGGGAGAGAGGGAGAGAGAGAGGAAGGGAGGAAGGGAAGGAGAGAGGGAGGGAAAGAGATTGAGAGAGATTGAGAGATAGAGATAGAGAGATAGAGATAGATAGAGAGAGAGCACAAAAGGGAAACTGCCACTTCTAAACCATTAGATCTCATGAGAACTACCTCACTATCACGAGAACAGCATGGGAGAAACCACCCCCGTGACCCAATTGTCTCCCACCAGGTGCCTCTGTCCACGTGGGGATTACAATTTGAGATGAGATTTGGGTGGAGACATAGAGCCTAACCATATCAGGGAGACTATGGGCACTTAGCCAGAAGAGAGGACATGAATAGAGCATCTGAGTGCTGACCCCAACATCTGAAAGACCCATTTGTGGGAAACAAATGTATTTGCACAGCCTTGGGCACAGCCAGGACCAGTGGGTAGACAATTCAAGGAAGGCAATTGTGTACATAAAGAATTAATAACACACAGTGAAAGATGTCCAACAATGGACTTGGACCCCCAGTTAAACAGTGAACTCTCCAACAGGGGTGTAGCCAAGTGAGGGCCAGAAAACTTCTAGGTGAATAAGAGGCTTGACAATTAGAAGACTTGGATTCTTCTATTAATCGCTGTGAGCTTCTTTCAGGCAGGAATGAGCCGCTGTTAATTTTTCTACCACCGTAATCACACTGATAGCCACCAGGTGGCAACAAAGCCACACCTTCAGCACCATGGATCGTGTCCTAGCCTACAGAAAACCCACTGGAAAACAAGTCCCCTGCCCCCTCAGCCAAACCAGAAACAACTAATTGATTCAGATAAATTAACATTTATGGACAAAGACTGTAAATCAAGTTCTCAGCCGGGCGTGGTGTAATCCCAGCACTTTGGGAGGCTGAGGTGGGCGAATCACGAGGTCAGAAGTTTGAGACCAGCCTGGCCAACATGGTAAAACCCCGCCTCTACTAAAAATACAAAAATTAGCCAGGAGTGATGGCACACGCCTGTAATCCTAGCTACTCAGGAGGCTGAAACAGGAGAATTGCTTGAACCCAGGAGGCGGAGGTTGCAGTGAGACAGGAGAATCACTTGAACCCAGGAAGTGGAGGTTGCAGTGAAACAGGAGAATTGCTTGAACCCAGGTGGAGGTTGCAGTGAAACAGGTGAATTGCTTGAACCCAGGAGGTGGAGGTTGCAGTGAGCTGAGATCGTGCCACTGCACTCCAGCCTGGGGGCAGAGCAAGACTCCATCTCAGAAAAAAAAAATAAATAAATAAATAGTTATCAGTAGAGCTTTAGTTACCAGCATGACCCAGAGGGTTCTAGGTGAAGTGTGTAATTTTGTAATTTTCTTTAGAGATTTATCATCTTTTTTTGTTTTAATTTTCCGGTGAAGTACAACATGCATACAGTAGCATGCACAAATCATGAGCACACAGCTCAGTGCATTTTCATCAACAGAGCACCCCAGTACCCAGCTCAAGAAACAAAATGTGACCAGAATTCCAGCGGCCCCTAATACCCCTTCCTAGCCCTCCCCTCCCTAGGTCACGGTGACAGCCACTACCAGCTTTCAGCTTTAATGGACACCACCATGCAGCTTTCCAAAATGATTGTGCCAATTTACACTGCCACCAATAATCTGAGAGTTCCAGTGGCTCCAGAGCCACACTGGAATTTTCTGTTTGGATAAATCTTGGTGGAGGAAATGTGGGATCTGGTGAGGACATCCCTGCACCCCTCTGAAGGTGGTGTGTGTGGGCAGCACTAACCAGAAGGTGGAAGATTCCATCCCACTAGCACATCCTGGTGAACCCATCAGCACACTAATATCTGCTGAATGGAGAGTCTCGCTTCACGTGCTCTGCACAATGTCCCAGAGTGGTGCCGCTCTCAATTAGCACTTACTATGTGTGCTGCAGTTTTGTTTTTGTTTTGTTTTGTTTTGTTTTTAGAGATAGGGTTTCACTCTGTCACCCAGGCTGGAGTGCATTAGCTCACTGCAGTCTCGAAACCCTGGGTTCACGCACTTTTCTGCCTCAGCCTCCTGAGTAGCTGGGACTACAGGTGTGTGCTACTGTGTCTAGCTGTATGTGGACTTTTCTTTTTTCTTTTTTTTGAGATGAAGTCTTGCTCACTCTATCGCCCAGGCTGGAGTGCAATGGCGCGATCTTGGCTCACTGCATTGCAACCTGTGACTCCCCAGTTCAAGTGATTCTCTTCCCTCAGCCTCCCAAGTAGCTGGGATTGCAGGCATGCACCACCACACCCGGCCAATTTTTGTATTTTTAGTAGAGAGGGGGTTTCACCACGTTGGCCAGACTGGTCTCGAACTCCTGACCTCAGGTGATCCGCCTGCCTCGGCCTCCTAAAGTGCTGGGACTACAGGCGTGAGCCACTGCGCCCAGCCTGTTTTTGGACTTTTCTAAGGGCTGGAGATGAAGGTGTAAAAAGACAGACAGCATCCCTGCTCCACTGATGCTGACATTCTAGTTGGGGATGGGAGAGGCAGGTGATGAAAAGTTCCATGAAAAGAAATGGAACGGGGAAGAAGAGACACAGAGTGCAGGGGAAAGACGCTATTTTTAAATAGGTGGTGGAGGAGGCACTTCTGATAACAGTTTTTCCTGCTGATATACCACAAACTGGTATATCATTCTAATTTATAATAAAATTAGAATACCACAAACTGGGTAATTTATAATGAAAAATTTCTCTCACTCTTTTTTTAAGGCTAGGCAAGTGAGGCAGTGGAAGTGGAGGAGGAACAAAGAAATCTGTAACTGTGGTCAATTAGTCGCAAACATCATTGCACTTGGACAGCCGGAAAAGAAATTTATTTCTTACACAAGATGGAGAGGCACCGGGGCCAGACTCGCTTTATAACAATCCACCCTCTCAATAACCAACCCACTCCTTCCGTAATAACAATATTAATTTGTGAAGGCTCCACCCCTATTCACGATTTAATCGCCTCTTATTAGGCCCCACCTCCCAATATCATGCACTGGGGTTAAAGTCTCCAACACAGAAATTGTTGAGGGACATGTTCAAGCCACAGCAACAACGTTGAGCAGAAACCAAAAGAAAATGAGGGGAGCAAATCACAGAAAAATAGTTCCAGATGCAGGGAGCTGTCCAGTGATAAGGCCCTGAAGTCGGTGTATGTTTGGCACATTCAAGAGCTGGTGGGAGAAGGAAGAGTAAGGAATGCAGGGAGAGTTGGAGGGATGCGACTGTATAGGACCTACCCCCATTGATGTTCAAAAGCAACCACAAACCCATCCGATACACACATATGTAGTCGTATCAAGAGCTGGGGGTTTTGGGCCAGGCAAGGTGGCTCATGCCTGTAATCCCAGCACTTTGAAAGGCCGAAGTGGGCAGATCAGTTGAGTCTAGGAGTTCGACACTAGCCTGGGCAACATGGCAAAACCCCATCTCTACAAAAAATTAGCTGGACATGGTGGCGCATGCCAGTAGTCCCAGCTACTCAAGAGGCTGAGGTGGGAAAATTTCCTGAGCCCGGGAGGCGGAGATTGCAGTAAGCCAAGATGGCACCACTGCACTCCAGCCTGGATGACCAACTGAGACTCTGACTCAAAAAAAAAAAAAAAAAAGCAGGGTGGGGCGGGGCTTGAGGTGGTGTTATTTACAAAAAAAAAATGGGATCATGCATATATTAAAACTCGCCTTCTTAACAACACTCATAAGCATCATTAGTGGTCAGTCACACAGATTGAGGTAAGCAAACCTCTTCTGTGAAGAGCCAGCGAGGAAATAGTTTAGGCTTTGCAGGCTGGATAGTCTCTGTTGCAACCACTCAATATAATAACGAATCAAGACTACTGTTGTAGCTTGAGAGGAGCCATAGACAATGTGTAAATGAATGTGTGATACTGTGTTCCCACAGAACCTTATTTACAAAACAGGTGGCAGGCCAAGATTTGACTGGGGCCCTAGTTTGCAAAGCCGACACATGACGTTACTATTGTTTTCCCAATGCTGAGAACAGTAGGCATTAGATAAATATTTATTTGAAATGAGAATAATCTTACTTATTTTCATCGTGGAAGAGTATTCCATGGCTTGAATAAGCATCCTTGGACCTATGGTTTTACAAACTGGCTCCTTGTCAAATAGATTTCTAGGATTAAGGTTACTAGGTCAAAGGTTTATGAACTTGCTGTTTGTCAATTAACCACTACCTCCTTGAAACCCTTTCCACTCCTAGCTTCTGTGACACCACACTCTTTTGGGTTTTTTTCCTAACCTTTTTAGACACTTCCCAGTTGCCATGCCTAAATTTTTGGAAGGGAAGGGAACAGGTCTTCACTCTGTGGCCCAGGCTGGAGAGCAGTCACACAATCATGACTCACTGCAGCCTGAAACTCCTGGGCTCAAGTGATCCTCCTGCCTTTGCCTCCCAAGTAGCTAGGACTACAGGTGCGTGCCACCATGCCTACTAACATTTTTCTTTCTTTCTTTCTTTGACACGTAGTCTCGTTCTGTCACCCAGGCTGGAATGCAGTAGTGCAATCTCTGCTCACTGCGACCTCCACCTCCCGGGTTTAAGTGATTCTCGTGCCTCAGTCTCCCGAGTAGCTGAGATTACAGGCCTGCACCACCACACCCAGCTAATTTTTGTGTTTTTAGTAGAGACGGGGTTTCACCATTTTGGCCAGGCTGGTCTCGAACTCCTGACCTCAAGTGATCTGCCCGCCTCGTCCTCCCAAAGTGTTGGGATTACAGGCGTTAGCCACTGTGCCCGGCCTTTTTTCATTTTTTGTAGACTTGCTGTATTGCCCAGGCTGGTCTCGAACTCCTGGCCTCCAGAGATCCTCTCACCTCATCCTCCAGAGATCCTCCCGCCTCATCCTCCCAAAGCGCCAGGATTACAAGCACAAGTCCCTGCACCCAGCTTTCATTCCTAAATTTAACAGAATTTCAGAGTCCCTGTGGTAGTGTGTCCGGAATTGGTTCCTTCTGGTGGGTTCTTGGTCTCGCTGACTTCAAGAACGAAGCCGCGGACCCTGGCGGTGAGTGTTACAGTTCTTAAAGATGGTGTGTCCGGAGTTTGTTCCTTCAGATGTTCAGATGTGTCCGGAGTTCCTTCCTTCTAGTGGGTTCATGGTCTTAAGCCGCAGACTTTCTGCAGTGAGTGTTACAGCTCTTAAAAGTAGTGCGGACCCAAAGAGTGGGCAGCAGCAAGATTTATATGTGCATGTATACATAAATATGTATAGAGAGAGGCTTAAACAAGTTCATGGAATGTAGTTACGGAAAGGAGAATTTGACAATGATAACATTTTTTACTCATCAAACTCTCATTTTTAAAAAATTTATTAAAATTACTTGCAAGAGTTGAAGCAGGAAATGACACTCTTATGGTATTGGTGGGACTGGACATTGCTTTGGGGAGTTAGTGGGGTTGTATTTATTGAAAGATGGGGAATTCGTTTATCAAAGAGAAAGATGCAGCTGATATCATCCACTCTTCCTCTCACTTCTCTTTCCCAAAGCCCAGTGGCTACCCCTAACAAAAAACCCAAGAGCGCTGCTGCGGGAGAGAAAACAGTTTCAAATATCATAATTGAGAGAGGTGTTGGATTGTCACCATTCTGTGGAGTCTTCCTGAGGACCCAACTCTGATGTGTTGGGAGGACAACTCAAAGGAGAAATGGTAGATGTGCAGCATGGGAGCTCATATCTTTTCTTATTTCTTTCTTTCCTTTCTCTCCTTTCTTTTTTACACAAGAGTCTTGCTCTGTCACCCAGGCTGGAGTAAAGTGGAGCCATCATACCTCACTGCAGCCTTGACCTCCAAGGCTCAACTGATCTTCCCACCTCAGTCCCTGGAGTAGCTGGGACTACAAGTATGCGCCGCCAGTACTGGCCTTCTTTTTTTTTTTTTTTTTTTTTTTTTTAAGAGATGGAGTCTTGCTATGTTGTTCAGGCTGGTCTTGTGCTCCCGGGATCAAGTGATCCCATCTCTGCCTCTCAAGGTGATGGGATTACAGGTGTGGGCCACAGTGCCGGGCAAATCCCCTCTCCTAGCAACTCAGGTGTATTTGTATGGAGTGGAGTGAATATAGCAGCAGTTGCTCCAGGAACAGAATCCAGAATTGGAAACTGTCAGTGACAGAGTTAGAAAGAATCATGAATCAGATGCTTGAAAGATCCTCTGAGGCTCTTCCAACTGGGAGATTGGATTGCACGCTGCCAAGCTAGTCCAAACCCCGTTTTAAAAACTTCTGTAGGCTGGGCATGGTGGCTTATGCCTGTAATCCCAGCACTTTGGGAGGATAAGGCTTGAACTCCTTGAGCCCAGGAGTTCGAGATCAGCATGGGTAACATAGGGAGATCCTGCCTCTATTTAAAAAAGAAAAGAAAAGAAAAAAACTTCTGTACAGGATTTGGAATAGCACTTCTCAACCTCAGCTATTGACATTCGGGGCCAGATAATCCTTCGTGGTGGGGCTGTCCTGTGCCTTGTAGGATGTTTTGTGGCATCCCTGGCCTCTACCCATGAGATACCAGCAGCTCCTTCCCTCCTCCAGCTGTGACAACCAGAAAGTCTTCAGATATTGACAGATGTCCCCAGGGGGGACAGAACTGCCCCCTGTTGAGAGCCTCCCCAATAGCTGCGACTACAGGCATGTGCCACTATGCCCAGCTAATTAAAAAAAAATTTTTTTGTAGAGATGGGATCTCGCCATGTTGCCCAGTTTGATATCAAACTCCTGGGCTCAAGCAATCCTCCCAACTGGGCCTCTCAAAGTGCTACCATGCCTTACTCCTTGTTTTTCTTTATTTCATCGAGTCAGAGTCTTGCTTTGTCATCCAGGCTGCAGTGCAGTGGCATGATCATAGCTTACTGCAGCCTCGAACTCCTGGGCTCAATAGATCTTCCTGCCTCAGCTTCCCAAGGTGCAGGGATTACAGAATCATATTTTTTTATTTATCTGACTTTAAGTACGGTCTCTATCTCCCCCAGTCGTGACAAACAACATTTCCCTCCAGACTGCCAAATAGCTCCAGGAGGACAAAACCCCCCCTTTCAACCCGAAGCTGAAGGATATTGAGGTTGCACTACTCAAAACAGAGCAGGAATACAAAAATATCTAAAGAGCTGGTGTTGGGCTGGGTGCAGTGCTCACGCCTGTAATCCCAGCACTTTGGGAGGCTAAGGCGGGTGGATCACCTCAGGTTGGGAGTTCCAGACCAGACCAGCCTAACATGGTCAGCGCTCTCTGTCTAGCTAAAGGTTTGTAAACCCACCAATCAGCACTCTGTAAAAACGGACCAATCAGCGCTCTGTAAAATGGACCAATCAGCAGGATATGGGCGGGGCCAAATAAGGGTCTAGCCAGCAGTGGCAACCCTCTGGGGTCCTCTTCCATGCTGCGGGAGCTTTGTTCTTTCCTTCAAGCAGGTTGGAGTCTTGCTTTGTCACCCAGGCTGGAGTGCAGTGGCATGATCATAGCTCACTGCAGCCTCCAACTCCTGGGCTCAAGAGATCCTCTTGCCTCAGCTTCCCAAGGTGTGGGGATTACAGACTCGTATTTTTTATTTAACTAACTTTAAGCACAGCCTCTACCTCCCCCAGTCGTGACAAACAACGTTTCCCTCTAGATTTCCGAATAGCTCCAGGAGGACAAAACCCCCCTTTTTCAACCCGAAGCTTAAAGATATTGAGGTTGCACCACTCAAAACAGAGCAGGAATACACAAATATCTAAAGAGCTGGTGTTATCTCATTGATATCCCTTCCTTTTTTTTTTAGCTTCGGTGACACCCTACTCTCCTGGTCTTCTGCCTACCTCCCTTGTCACTCCTCCCAGTCTCCTTTCCTGTACTTAAATTTCAGAGTACCCAGGCGTTGGCCTGGGTCTTCCGCTCTCCACTTAAACTTACTCCTTTGAGGTTTTCTTCTGGTTCTCCAGCTTTAAATAGCATCTCCATTGATAAACTCACAAAATAAGGCACTTTCAAGTCAATGGAGGAAATGATAGTATTGGGACAAAGGACTTTCCATATATGGGAGAAAAAAAAAAAATCGTTCATCGCTGTGGGAGGGCTGCCGGGTCTCTTGTCCGCGTTCCCTTTTGAGCACCTACAGTGAGCGCAGGATTGCCACGGATACCCCAATCCACAAGTGAGTCAAGCTGCCAGGGCTCCAAGAAAGACCCATGGAGGAAGAGGGGAACGTCCGGGGAGGCGAAGACTGCGAGTGAGACCCGGAGAGGCTGATGTCAGCGGGTCTGCGCGCTCATAACGCGACCCCCGCCCGGTCAGCAAGACCTCGGCGCGCGATCCTCAGATTCTGCGAAACAAGGCAAGCGACTGGGTCCGAGAGCGCGGTCCCCATCAAAGCGAGCATCAACCAATCGCTGGGGGAAATCGGCAGCCTCGTTTTAAGCCACCAAACAGAGACCGCGGCGACCTATTATGATAACCTCGAGAATCCAATGAAAAACTGGGATTCTTTCAGCCCGCCTCCCGAGCTTCAACCCGGAAGAGATCGCGCAGAGTTTTATAAAAGGTACAAATTAGAAAACAATTCTGCGGCTGGATTAGAGACATTGTGTTTTCAAAGACTGTGGGGAGGGCTAGAGAAAAATCCTAGAAGCGAGCAAGACCGCACTACACCGAAACGTCGCGGGAAACGGACTCGCCAGTCACCATCTAGCCCAGGGCCGACGCGGGACGGACGTGCCGCTGCGCGCTGACGTCATGCGCCAGGTCCCGCCCCACCGGCCGCCCATATAGCGTAAGCCTGGGGCGCGCGCGCGCGCCATTGTGTGGCTGGACTCGGCCGCCACTGTGGTGTGAGGCGCGTGTTCGGGCTCTTGCAGTCCCCGCACCCGCACCGCGGCTACTGGCTTGCGGTCCGCCGTTCGACAACCAGCCCTTGGGCCCCCGCCCGCCACGGACATGCCGCGCGTCTACATAGGACGCCTGAGCTACAACGTCCGGGAGAAGGACATCCAGCGCTTTTTCAGTGGCTATGGCCGCCTCCTCGAAGTAGACCTCAAAAATGGGTGAGTCGGTCCTGGGCGCCCGCGCCCAGCGTCCCAGGCCTGGTGGCGGCGGGAACTATCCAAAGAAAGAAGAGGCCAAGGCCGCGGCGCCGCGTGGCAGGGCCTCCAAGATGGCGACGGCGCGGCGTCGCGAGGGCGCGCGGTGGGGTGCGGGCGCGCGCACGTGCGCGCCCTGGCTAATGACTCCCCCGCCGTTGTCCGGCCCTCGCACCGCCCCCAGGTACGGCTTCGTGGAGTTCGAGGACTCCCGCGACGCCGACGACGCCGTTTACGAGCTGAACGGCAAGGAGCTCTGCGGCGAGCGCGTGATCGTAGAGCACGCCCGGGGCCCGCGTCGCGATCGCGACGGCTACAGCTACGGAAGCCGCAGTGAGTCCTACCCCCGCGCGCTCCGCGCCCTTGGGGACCCTCGGGGCGGGGGTGGGTGGGGTGGGGCCTCCCAGCCCGGGCAGGCGCGAGGGCCGGGGGTCGTTTGACTTGGGTGTCCCCGAGCCTTGCTGCCTTCATGTCTGCCCGGGGCAGCCATGGGACGCCGGAGCGCGGGGATTGGGTTTGGTTGTTTGGTTTTGTTTATTTGCCAAGTTGGGAGGTGGGTGGCTTCTTCTGGCCCCTTGTCAGCACTGTCACGGGTTCTTCCCACAGAGGAAGTAAGGGGTGGCTGTATTTGTTGTATTCTCCTTGCTTACCTATCAGTGCATTAGTTAGAGGTTCGGGGGCAGGCTCGGGTGGAGGTGGGGGGGGGGCGGGGGGCGGGGATGGGGAGGAGCATAAAGTATAGGTCTTAAAGCTATGGAACTTGATGGGGGCCAAAGAATGTACTATTTTTAAGTAATGTGGTATTGTACCACAAAGTAGATCTAAATAAGCTTCATGCTGTATTTGAACTAATTGGGGCATGTTATTGGGAGGAGGTTGGGGGGATTTTTGGTTATGTTAAATGTTTGATGTTTAAATTGTTGCATGTTGAATTCAAACTTTTTAACAAGTCCTTGATGTTTCAATTTGAAAGTGACCAATGGGGCTGAGGCTGTGTCCACTGAGGCTAAGATGACTGCCTTTCCTGATTGGCCTTGGCTTTTCCATACATTGTGTGACCCTTGCCCTATGACCCTTTGGCTGACCTTACCGGAAGCCATGACGACAGCAGCCTTTTGCCATTAGACGCAGGGTGATGGTGAGGATTCCAAGGGTTAGACAAAACTGGTTAATCTGAACTAGGTGACTGTTACCTTGCGTGTTTTGTGGCCAAACCACCACCAAAAACCTCACACTGTGATGTAAGTACTTAGTGTAAAACTAGTAAACATTTTTGTAAAATGTAGAAATGCATGTAATCAGTTAAGTTTTATATTTTACAATGTTCTGTAAAATAAAACTTAGCGAGGTAAATCGAATAAAGGAGCAGTCACTCTCTAACAGATTGTAGGAGAGGTTTAGTTGGATTTAGTCTATTTGACTTGCCCTTAATTTAATTTTATGGCAAATCACAAATGTGTCGAAGGTTTAGCAATATAATAGCAAAGTCCTACTCCAGTAAATAAAAGTTGATATGTTTGTACTAACTTTCAAAGACATTATGCGTTTTTATCATTACAAGGCATCTAATTGTTCCCTTCATGTGATAAAGGTGGTGGAGGTGGATACAGCAGTCGGAGAACATCTGGCAGAGACAAATACGGACCACCTGTTCGTACAGAATACAGGCTTATTGTAGAAAATCTTTCTAGTCGGTGCAGTTGGCAAGATTTAAAGGTATGTTTTGTAATTCAAGATAGAAATGATATGACTAATGCTTTAAAGTAAACTCTTTTTACATTCTTATTTCTGGGAATTTATTACAGTATATAGATCTTTTAAGATTTCCAAGTCTGACCAATCTTGTCATTTCAGGATTTTATGCGACAAGCAGGTGAAGTAACCTATGCGGATGCCCACAAGGAACGAACAAATGAGGGTGTAATTGAGTTTCGCTCCTACTCTGACATGAAGCGTGCTTTGGACAAACTGGATGGTACAGAAATAAATGGCAGAAATATTAGGCTTATTGAAGATAAGCCACGCACAAGCCATAGGCGATCTTACTCTGGAAGCAGATCCAGGTAACTTGTTGAAGGACACTGTGGGAAGGAAACAATATTTGCCAATAAAAAAGGGAGTAATTGAGTAATTCCAGTTGTTGCCTACTTGAATTAAAGCCAGCTTTTAGTTTGTTTTGGCTGTGCATCATTGGGTTCTTTCTAGATGTTTTAGACAGTGTATTTAATTTCGTAGTAAAGAAAAACATTATTCTTCGGCTTATCTATTTTTGCCAGATGGCACAGATGTATTTAAGATGGATTGGGATCAAGACTTCATTGTTTTTCTCCTAATAGGTCTCGATCTAGAAGACGGTCACGAAGTAGGAGTCGCAGGAGCAGCCGCAGTAGATCTCGAAGTATCTCAAAAAGTCGCTCCCGGTAAATAACGTTGTGTTAAGTCACTGTGAATATTACCATACTTGTTTATGGAGTATGTGTATGTTCTCACAAAGTATTGAGAAAATCGGTCTTTCCTTGTCCAGTTCCAGGTCGCGGAGCAAAGGTCGATCACGTTCTCGATCAAAAGGCAGGAAATCTAGATCAAAGAGCAAATCTAAGCCCAAGTCTGATCGGGGCTCCCATTCACATTCTCGAAGCAGATCTAAGGATGAGTATGAGAAATCTCGAAGCAGGTCTCGGTCCCGATCCCCCAAAGAAAATGGAAAGGGTGATATAAAGTCAAAATCCAGATCAAGGAGCCAGTCCCGTTCCAATTCACCGCTACCTGTTCCACCCTCAAAGGCCCGTTCTGTGTCCCCTCCACCAAAAAGAGCTGCTTCAAGATCCCGTTCTAGATCTCGCTCAAAGTCAAGATCAAGGTCCAGGTCGAGTTCCAGAGATTAACTCAGAACTCTCTTGTTTGCACACTATTACGGAACACTTTCCTACTTAGGCAGTTACTCTTCCGTGTTTATACTTGGCCTCTTCTGCAAGAGGAATCTCTTGAAAACAGGGGCACACAGAAATTTGATTTGTGGCCAAATTGGATGAAAAAGATGAGGTTCTAAGGAAATGGTGGCATGAAGACCCTCTCCCTTCTTTGTAGAATTAAGATAACTTTGATTTTATAGCTTTTGAGCTAACATAACTTTTGTAAAGATTAAGCTCATTTAGTTTTTTTTTTTTTTTTTTTTTTTTTTTTTAAAGTATTTCAGCAGGATCTGCTGGCAGGGTTTTTTTGTTTTATTTGTTTGCTTATTTTTAAATTAACTGTTTTGAGCTTTGAATACTTAAGGCTTTAGAGGGAGAACCCAATTTTCAATTATGTTGGCTTTTTATAAAGCTTGAGTTATGTAAGATTTAAATAAAAGTTTGCTACCAAGATGATTGCCTTATTGAATAGGTCACTATTAAATTCCTTTAAATGTTGATATCTGCCATTTGTGGAAACAACGTAAATTCTACTTAAGTGTAAAGGCAAGCCTCAGACCAGCAATAAATTACTCAGTTTGGATAACATTATTTTGTGCGGTTAATCAAATTTGCCAAAGTCTTTATCTGCCCCTTTAACAAGTTGAGTAAAAATAAAAGGTATTTTTTAGTCAATGTGTTCCATGATTTTGCTTAAATTAATAATTTTAAGTAATGGAACTTTTTTCAAAGGCAAATTTAAACTTTAAGAAATAGCTCCTAATACTTGGGATCTTGTTTAGATAATCCACTTTCTGAAAGTTGTCAGCGTAATTAGTGTTGACAGTGGTTCAGTTGTCTTTAATGTTTGACATGTGGAAATGGAAGTAGCCTCTTTTTGATCTGAAATTGAGTTTATTCAAAGTGTAAAAGCACATACTGCATTTTCTGCTGAAAGATCATTATGTTTAACAGGCACTTAGTAGAGTCGGTTGCCAGTTAAGTTCCACCCAGTAGTCAGTCCCCTTTGTAGTTAGTGGGATTATTTGATAATTGGTTAGATCATACTTGTAAATTTTAATGCTTTGTGTAATTGGTTTGAAAAATAGTGAAACGGGTAAACCCAAAATTTTTGTACTTTATTACGAGTAAAGTGTAATGAGTACTGTGGAAACCAAATTTGAATACTGCAAATTCGTAGGAGTTACTAGGTTAGCAATTAGTCCATACATCCATAAGCCTGATGAGTTGAAATTGCAGTTTGGGAAGTGAATTAACCTTACATCCCTTTGTTCCGATACTTTTACATAAAGTTACTTTATTTAAAAGCACTTATTAATCTTAGTCAAGTCAAAATATAGATTAATTGGCTCAGCTTTAATACCTTTGTAGGAGCTGTCACAATGTAGGGTACCAAGGGTTGGATTGTGATGGGGCATGGTTGTACACTGCTCATTGTGCCACAGGTGTGACTGGAAAGCATGATATTCTAGGGTTGGTTTGTAGGTTCAAATAATCCAGAAATATACCTAATAAGATTGAGTGAAAAACTTGAGTCAAATATCTGGGCATTCACAGAGTAGCTGTGAGTTCTTGGTAATGTGAAAAAAGCCTTGTTTTTCAGAAATTCCTGGGTTTCCTGTTAAAAAATTTTAAAGCCCAGCCTTAGGAATATAGTGCCCCAAAAGGCGGATGCTTCTTCCATTATCTTATTTTCTTTGATACTTTAATTAGATGTTTATAAAGAAATGGGTTTATTTTTCCAGTATAAACCTCAGAATTTAAGGAAAGAAAATGATGTCTGTTGTTATAGTTCATGGTTTTGCCTACTCAGCAGAAGTGATGACTCTTAAAAATTGGCTTTGACCAAAGTTCTCTTGTTTTCAGGGAAAGAACATAAAAGCTTTTTGAACCACAGCCTTTTTAAAAGAGGGATGGGAGGATATTACAGTAAGAAATTAGGCTTTCTAAAAGTATGAAACATCCTTCAACTGGGCTCTCTTGTTATTAGGACGTCATATGGTAATAGACTGGTTTGACTACATTGTTAGCTGCCACAGTAAGCAGGTCATTGTATAGGTGAATGCCTGCACCCATAATTTTCTAGTAATAGCCACAACCAATTTATTAACAGTCAGGGCCTATCCTTGCCTGTAGTTCTAAGTCACTGGATGCACAAAATCACTGTGTAACATTGGCTCACTTGATGAGCATAGGGTTGACTGATAAAATGTTTAGTTCCCTTGCTAACTTGTGAGAAGAATGAGTCAATGACATGCTCCATACCAGTGGCTAGATGGAGTATTAAGGTGGAGCAGAAAAGAAGTGAGAACATCTTGATTCCCCTTTCTTTTACTTGATGGTGTTTATGAACATGCCGTAGTGCCTTTATGGCCAGTTTGAGTCCTGCCTACTTTGACTTTTACGTTCCCATTCTTGTGTTACCACCTTCCTCCCGATTTGTTCATCTATTTTGTGCTTTAAATCTCAATAAAATACTTACTGAGGGAAAGGCTTGTTTTGAGTTTATTGCATATGCCCACTTAGGACCAGATTCTTAACAAATGGTTTTTTGAATTGGAGTTTGCATTGGCAAGCCATTCCTGTCTTGAGTATGAGAACAGGATCTTGTTTTCACTTCCCCAGAAACGTGAGTTTGGGATTTAGTATGTGGTTTATGTTGGGCAACTCAATCACTGTGCTTCAGTGTCATCATGAAACAATAGGGATAAAACATGCATGGGATGTGAAGATTAAAAGTCAAGAATATGAACAGTACAAGAGAATACCATAACACAATTTTATTTACAAATATACATGCTTGGACTATACCTTGGAATCTACTTACTAATGCAGCTGCTGTTAACATTTCTTGCGTCTGCTGAGAGATTTCTATGATCATATAAAAATGCCCTTTTAGGTTTTCATGCCCTGAGTAGTAGTACACAGTTTGCTTTAATATATGGTAATACAGAGATCGGCTTTAAATGGCTGACTGGTTGCTGTTGAATGAATGTATGATAAATTTTTTTCAGAACCAACAGCGTGAATGAATAATCCTTTGAGTTGTGTATCAACATGAATTTAAAAATCACTTTCAGGATTCAACATTATACAATAAAACTTTCAGCGTTCTTGCAATAGAGCACCTAGCGTAGTAATTACCAATTTACATGCTAATCTTTGAGTTTCCTCAGTGACCATATTTTTAATGACATAGATTAGTATCCCAAACATGTATGCATCCATTTACTGAAAGGACGAGTCAGTACAATTGTGCAGTTGATCTTCCTAGATCCTAAATAGCTTGTTTACATACGCCTGTTTATCTTTGAGCAATCCTGCAGATGGCCCCCAGTATACCACTTAACACAGTCATTAACTTTTTATTCCTTTTGAGTAGAAAGGAATCATGGTTCAAAACTTAGAAGAGTGGGTGCGGTGGCTCATGCCTGTAATCCCAGCACTTTGGGAGGCCAAGACAGGAGGATCACCTGAGCTCAAGACCAGCCTGGCCAACATGGTGAAACCCTGTCTCCACCAAAAATACAAAAATCAGCCAGGCATGGTGGTGCGTGCCTATAGTCCTACTACTGGGAGACTGAGACAGACAGGAGAATCGCCTGAACCCAGGAGGCGGAGGTGGCAGTTAGCCAAGATCACACCATGGCACTCCAGCCTGGGCGACAGAGTGAAACCCTGTCTCAAAAAAAAATTTTTTTAATGTGTTTTCTAGGAACAGGGCCATTACCTTCTATAACTACAGAATTATCAAAATCAGAAAATTAACGTTGATAAAATACTGTTGTCTGATACACATTTCATACTGAAATTTCATCAGTTGTCCCTTAATGTCCCTTACATTTTTTCTCTTGGTCTAAGATTCATTGGTTGCATTTTGTTGTCGTGGCTCTTGAGTCTCTTAATTTCTAATGCATCCTCAGGATTTTTCTTCATGTTACTTTTTAAAGAGTAGTTAATATACCTAGCCTCCAGTTAGCCTACCCTCTCCCTCAAAATTATTTTTAAAAATGACTTCATAGTGATCCAGGTTATTAACATGGGTCACTGGACATAATACATTGAGGACAGTCTCATTCTTGTGATATTCCTGCCCAAAATGCTGTCATGTAGAAATGAGACAAATCCAAGATGAGGGAAAAACCTACAAAATAAATTTTTTTTCCCCCGAGACGGTGTTTAACCCTTGTTATGCAGGCTGGAGTGCAATGGTGCAATCTCAGCTCACCACAACCTCCGCCTCCTGGGTTCAAGCTATTCACCTGCCTCAACCTCCCAAGTAGCTGGGATTACAGGCATGCGCCACCACGCCCAGCTAAGATTGTATTTTTTTAATAGAGGCAGGGTTTCTCCGTGTTGGTCAGGCTGATCTTGAACTCCTGACCTCAGGTGATCCCCCCGCCTCGGCCTCCCAAAGTGCTGGGACTACAGGTGTGAGCTACCTTGCCTGGCCTTCTACCATAAAGGAATTGCTTTGGAGGGGTGGCGGGGAGGAGGGGGCAGGTACACTATAGGGTTTTCTTTTTTTTAAGAGATGGAGTCTCACTCTTACCCTGCTGGAGTGCAGTGGTGCAATCATGGGCCCAAGCGATGCTCCCACCTCAGTCTCCCAAATTGCCGAGACAAGTGTGCACCACCACAGCCAGCTAAGGGAGTAGACTGTTGTAAAGGTAAGGTTTAAAGAAGGTGGCTTTTTATTTTTGTCTTTAGGAGGGAGCCAATTTGGAGATTAAGAGCTGCTGAAGGCAAAGCTTTGATGGCATCAGATTGAACTCCCATTACTGCTGAAAGCAGAGCAAATCCCCTAGCCCAGGGCCAAAAGGATTGGGAGACAAATAAGTTGCACCCTCATCTATAAAACAAGACCTGCTAATATTATGAAAAGTAAATACTATTATCAAAGCATTTGGCACAGTCACTCATTAAATAGTAACTGCATTTAGGAAAACATTCTGAAATAGAAGAACTAAACTCTCCGGGTGCGCTGGCTCATTCCTGTAAAGGAGGCCAAGGCAGGCATATCACTTGAGATCAGGAGTTGGAGACCAGCCTGGCCAACATGGTGAAAACCCATCTCTGCTAATAATACAAAAATTAGCCAGGCGTGGTGGCGCAGGCCTGTAATCCCCGCTACCCTGGAGACCAAGGCAAAAGAAACGCTTGAACCTAGGAGGGGGGGTTGCAGTGAGCAGAGACTGCACCACTGTACTCCAGCCTGAGCAACAGAGCAAGACTGTCTCAAAAAAAGAAAAAAAAAAATAGCTAAACTCTAATAATACTGTTGTAACCAACTTGAGAAAAAGGCAAAACAAAGATACCAAATGTGGAACGTGGTGCCCAAGTATTAAAGTATCTACTGTCCCTACTTTTTCGTTGTTCATGAGCAGCTGGAGTGTACTAAATACATTACTGTTACTTTTGTTATACAAAGTTTCAAACACCAGTGAGAATAGTAGAATGAACCGCCCTTGTGCTCCTCTAGCTTTAACAATATATACCTGTCTACTTCCTCTCCCAAATAATTTTGAGGGAAATCCTAGACATTTTATCTGTAGATGAACTATATAGCTCTTTAAAGACATCTAAACTCTCTTTAAATCTAGAGTCTCTCTTTTTGTCCCCTTGCAGTGTATCTATTGGAGAAGCTAAGTCATTGTCCTGGAGAGTTTCCCAGTCTTGATTTTACTGATTGCAATCTCATGGTATCATTAAGTGTATTCTCCTGTATGCTGCATTTCCTGTAAATTAATAGACCTAGTGAAGCGGTTTTCTTTTTTTTTTTTTTTTTTTTTTTTTAGACGGTCTCACTCTATCACCCAGGTTAGAGTTGCAGTGGTACAGTCAGCTCACTGCAACCTCTGTGTGTGTGTGGTACAATCAGCTCACTGCAACCTCTGCCTCCTGGGCTCAAGCAATCCTCCCACCTCAGCCTCCTGAGTAGCTGCCACCATGCCCAGCCAATTTTTTGTATTTTTGGTAGAGGTGGGGTTTCATCATGTTGCCCAGGCTTGTCTCAAACTCCTGACCTCAAGCGATCCTCCCGCCTTGGCCTCCCAAAGTGCTGGGATTACAGGCATGAGCCACTGTGCCCAGCAAGAAGTGTGGTTCTGCCAAGGCACAGTGGCTCACGCCTGTAATTCCAACACTCTGGGAGGATCCATTGAGCCCAGGAGTTTGAGACCAGCCTGGGCAACATAGTGAGACCCCATCTCTACAAAAAAAATTAAAAATTAGACATGTTGCTGCCTGCCTGTCCCATCTACTCAAGAGGCTGAGGTGGGAGGATCACTTGAGCCCAGGACGTTAAGGCTGCACTCCAGTCTGGGTGACAGAGCAAGACCCTGTCTAAAAAAAAAAAAAGCACATGGTTCCCAACCAGCAGCAGCAAAATCATCTCCGATGTTAGATGTTAGAAATACAACTTCAGTCTTCACCCTGGACTCTGAATCAAAAACTCTGGATAGAATCAGGCACAGAAAGACAAACTGCGCATGTTCTCACTTATTTGTGGGAGCTAAAAATCAAAACAAACTCCTGGAAATAGTAAAAGGATGGTTATGAGAGGCTGGGAGGGGTAGTAGGGGGGTGAGAGGTAAGTGGGGATGGTTAATGGGTCCAAAAAAGAATAAAATGTAGTATGTGATAGCACACAGGGTGACTATAGTCTAATTTAATTGTACATTTTAAAATAAAGACTATATAACTGGATTGTTTGTAACATTAAGGATAAATGTTTGAGGGTATGTCTCTGTAGTATGGGTAATTAAAAAGAAAAAAAATACAAAAAAATGCTTTGAGAGGATGAATACCCCATTTTCCATGTTGCAATTATTACACATTGCATGCCTGTATCAAAGTATCTCATTTACTCTATGAATATATACACCTACTATGTACCCACAACAATTTTTTTTTTGAGATACAGTCTCACTCTGTTGGCCTGGCCAACATTTTTTTAAGCAAATAAATTAAAACTCTGGGCCGGGCGCAGTGGCTCACTCCTACAATCCCAGCACTTTGGGAGGCCGAGGCGGGTGGATCACCTGAGGTCAGGAGTGGGAGACCAGCCTGACCAACATGGTGAAACCCTGTCTCTACTAAAAATACAAAAATTAGCTGGGCGTGGTGGCACACACCTGTAATCCCAACTACTTGGGAGGCTGAGGCAGGAGAATCCCTTGAACCCAGTAGGTAGAGGTTGCAGTGAGCCAAGATCGTGCTCCAGTATGGGGACAGAACGATACTCTGTCTCAAATAAATAAATATTTAAAAAATAAAACTGGGTAGAGCACAGCCATAGGTGTTTTTAAAAGCCCCTTAGGTGGTTCTGGCACATACTAAAATTTAAGACCCACTACTCTAGCAGTTTTGTCAAATTCCAATTTTTAAAAAAATTTTGAATAGGATATGCAAGTGCAGGTTTGTTACATGCATATATTATGTCAGTGAGTCTGGGCTTTCAGTGTGCCCATCACCACCTTTATTTTTTATCAAAACTTCTTGGGGGCTGGGCATTGTGGCTCATGGCTGTAATCCCAGCACTTTTGGGAGGCTGAGGTAGGCAGATGACTTGAGCCCAAGAGTTCAAGACCAGCCTGGGCAACATAGGGAGACCCTGCTTCTACAAAAAAATAGAAAAATTAGCCAGGCATGGTGGCAGGTGCCTGTAGTCCCAGCTACTTGGGAGGCTGAAGTGGAGGATCACCTGGGCCCTGCAGGTGGAGGCTGCAGTGAGCCAAGATAGCGCCTCTGCACTCCAGCCTGCGTGACAGAGACTCTGTCTCAAAAAAAAAAAAAGAAAAAAGAAAAAACAGAAAACTACGTGGGGGCGGGTGGGGTGCAGTGTCCCACACCTGTAGGAAGCCAAGGTGGGAGGAGTTCAAGGAGTTGAAGGCCAGGAGTTCAAGACCAGCCTGGGTAACTTAGCAAGACCCTATCTGAATGTCTTTTTTGTCATAATGGCAACCATTGATTATTTTTGCCTAGATACATTAAACCGTGGACTTGTGGCTTTAAACATTTATTTCAATCCATTGCAGCTCGCCTTATCAATGCTACCTTCTTTTTTCTTTTTTGAGTTAGGGTCTCACTCTGTTACTTAGGCTGGAATACAGTGGCATGATCATGGCTCACTGCAGCCTCAACCTCCTGGGGTCAAGCCATCCTCCCACCTCAGCCTCCCAAGTAGCTGGGACGACAGGCACGTGCCACCATGCCTGGCTAATTTTTCTATTTTTTGTAGGGACGGAGTTTCGCCATGTTGCCCAGGCTGGTTTTGAAATCCTGAGCTCAAGCAATCTGCCTGCCTCCGCCTCACAAAGTGTTGGGATTACAGATGTGGGCCACTGTGCCTGGCCTTCTACTCAGTTACCTAATTCTGTCTTCGGTCAGTGGGACGCAACTCAAGTTGTCTCCTAAGTCCTTTTGAAACAATTCTAATCTTGTCAGTTTCCTCGCTTTCTGGTAGGGTAAGATTTCCAGGATCATGTTGTACATTTTCAGTCCAGATCTGAAATCAGCCATTTCTCCAAGGAGCCCTGGTTTTGTTGGAAATGGTATTTAGCAACCAGTCTGGGCAATAAGCAAATTCATTGCCACTTGTTTGGTCATAGGCCTTCTCGGTTGACAGAGCTAGGAAAATATTACCTGATTCCCCCTCTGGCCACACAAATCATGTTACCTTCTGGTCATCTGAAGGTCCTCTCTTCTCCAAGCAGAAACCATCTCAACCCTGCCTCAGTCAGTGCCACAGTTTTGAATCTCCTAACCATATGTTGTCTTCCTGCACTCTTAATTTGTGAGTGCCACTCTTTTTTTTTTTTCGAGACAGAGTCTTGCTCTGTCGCCCAGGCTGGAGTGCAATGGCGCGATCTCGGCTCACTGCAAGCTCCGCCTCCCAGGTTCATGCCATTCTCCTGCCTCAGCCTCCCGAGTAGCTGGGACTACAGGTGCCCGCCACCATGCCTGGCTAATTTTTTTTTGTATTTTTAGTAGAGACGGGATTTCACCATGTTAGCCAGGATGGTCTCGATCTCCTGACCTTGTGATCCGCCCACCTCGGCCTCCCAAAGTGCTGGGATTACAGGCATGAGCCACTGCGCCTGGCCTTGTGAGTGCCACTGTTACAGAGTGGTGTCCACTGGTAGACAAAGCACTCCAGGTTTGCTCTAACCTGCTCAAAGCAGAGCAGTGTATGGCTTCCCTGCCTTGATATATGCTTCCTCAGCTGACTTCTGGGCCGTTTCTGGCAAAGGGATAAGAGGATTAAAAGGAAATTGTTTCTCTAAGATCCTGCGGCCTCTTTTCCGCACCGTCAGATGGTTTAAAGCAGATAATGTGTCATCTTGCTCTGAATAATGAGTAGAGGAAGAAGGAAAATTCAGAGCCTAACTTTCAGTGTGATTCTAGAGTACACAACAGCACTGTAAATGGAATGAGTAAGTAAAGACCTCAAATTATAGTTTTCATCCACCTTGACCATTGCCTGCAGACCCAGCAGTAACTCAAGCCCAGACAACAGTGTGGCTGTGATCATAATAAGATGATCAGTGCTCACTGGTGTTTTCAGGAAGTTTTTCAGGAAGCCCTGGAAAAGTATAGCACCATGAGTCATCATAGTCCAACTCATATTCAGTAAGCATTTATTAAAAACTTTGGCCGAGTGCGGTGGCTAACGCCTGTAATCCCTGCACTTTGGGAGGCCGAGGCAGGCAGATCGCCTGAGGTCAGGAGTTCAAGACCGGCCTGGCCAACATGGCGAAACCCCATCTCTACTAAAAATAAAAAAATTAGCTGGGCATGGTGGCAGGCTCCTGTAATCCCAGCTACTCCAGAGGCTGAGGCAGGAGGATCTCTTGAACTCAGGAGGCGGAGGTTGCAGTAAGCCAAGATCACGCCACTGCACTCCAGCCTGGGCGACAGAGCAAGACTGTCTCCAAAAAAAAAAAAAAAAAAAAGTACCTTGCCAGATGTGTGGTAGATTACATTACTGTCAGAAATACTTACTATCTCCCCTTTCTGCATTTATGAGTACTTCCCTCTCTTGATGTTGGCCAATGGAATTTAGCAGGCATGATCTATTTGGTAGGCTGAATGATACCCTCCCCCGCCCCCCAAAAGGTCCACGAGCTAATCTCCAGAACCTGTGAATATGTAACTAACATTGTAAAAGACACTTTGCAGAGGTAATTAAATAATGTTCTGGAGATGCGATTATCTGGCTAGGCCCAGTGTAATCACAAAGGGAGGCTTTTTTTGACTCTCCAGCCTCCCTTATAATCTAGGGAGGCTGGAGAGTGAAAAATCAGAAAAAGTTGGTGTAAAAATGGAAGCAACAGTAGATTGGAGATGCTCTACTGTCAGCTCTGAAGATGGGCGGAGCCACGGAACGAGGAAACGGATTCTCCCTAAGGGAGCACAGCCCTGCCGACTCCCTGACCGGGCCCCTGCCTCCCTCTCTCCCTTGATTGGCCCAGTGAAACCCATTTCTGACTTTTGATCTCCAGAACCATAAGACAATAAATTTGTGTTATTAGGTTGGTGCAAATGTAATTGCGGTTTTTGCCATTACTTTGAAAATATTTTAGGCCAGGCGCCGTGGCTCACGCCTGTAATCCCAGCATTTTGGGAGGCGGAGGTGGGCGGATCACGAGGTCAGGAGATCGAGACCATCTTGGCTAACACGGTGAAACCCCGTCTCTACTAAAAATACAAAAAATTAGCCAGGCGTGGTGGCAGGCGCCTGTAGTCCCAGCTACTTGGGAGGATGAGTCAGGAGAATGGCGTGAACCCGGGAGGTGGAGCTTGCAGTGAGCTGAGATGTGCCACTGCACTCCAGCCTGGGCAACAGAGCGAGACTCCGTCTCAAAAAATATATGTATATTTTAGGCCACCAAGTTTGTGGTAATTTGTTACCGAAGCTCCAGAAAAATTAATACAACACAGCTAAAGCCTTAAGACATACTTAAGACAACACCTTAAGACACACTTAAGACAACACCTTAAGACACACTTAAGACAACATGTTAAGACACACTTGCACACCTGGGCTTGCTCTCCTGCATCCCAGCTGTCTCTATGAGAATAATACACCTCAGCCAGAGGACAAGAGGGCAAGAGACAGGCTGGCCAGAGCTGCCTGTGAGCCTTGGCCACCAGCTCAAAGCAGAACCCAGCCCAGATCAGCCAACCTGCAGAAATGTGAAAAGTAAAAACGTACTGTTGTGTACTACTCAGTTTTGGGGGTTAGCGACAATGATAGCTAACTGATAACGGGGTGCTAGGCAACTCCACATCTGTCTCTGCAATAACTATACGTGGTAGAAACTTATCCAGCATTTTACAGATGATGAAACAGGTCAGGTAAACCCACATGCCCAAAGTCACACACAAGGCAGCATTCTGAAGTTCAGTCGTTAAATTTTGCCTAAATGAATATGAGAGATATCTTCCATTTTTCCATCCCAATTTCCTATTCGCCTGTCTGAGCCTCAGGAAACTAGCCTCATGATTTCATCCACACACTTCCCTGCCCTCTGGTTTCTGAATGGGACATGGAGAGAGGGAGGAGATGGAAGTTGGGGTCTTTATTCCCACAGCACCCCACCCCCACCCCCGAAGGCTTAACTAAGGCTGGCGGTGGCCTTCAACCAAAGGCCATAGTGTCTAGTGTACACAGCCCTCTTGTTCCAAGTCCCGGTAACCACTGCCTTCCATTGTCCTAGCCCCACCGTCTTATGCTAACCATTGTAATTTTCCTACACCCTGCCCACACCATTATAAATAAGTTAATGATTTATTATATTCTCTTCAAATTACTCAAGTGGGAGTGTGCCTTCTGTTTCCTGTTGTGACGCTACAGATAATAGCAAGTAAGTTAAGCAGTAAGTAAATATTTCCTATTTCAGAGGAATATAAAACATCACAGTTAGTGCTTGCTTCAGCAGCATATATACTAAAATTGGAACGATACAGAGAAGATTAGCATGACCCCTGCGCAAGGATGGCATGCAAATTCGTGAAGCATTCCATATTTTAATTTAAAATTATTTAAAAATAAATAATAAATATCAGGGGTAGATATGCAGGCAGGACGGGGCAAAGCTCTGAGGGGGTAGGGTATGCAGGTCAGCATTATCTAGTTCCAATGGTTATGTTGGATAATGGGCCACCTGGTGGTCTAGCTGGAGGCAACAAGGCTGTAAATCAATTGTTCAGCATTCTTTCCTGAGATGGGACACTCTCAACCTTGGTTTGATATTCTGGATATCCTAAGGCCAGTTCCTGGAATTATTTAAATAAAAGGCATGGTTAAACATTAAGAGAGCACAGAAGAACAATATAGAATGGTTGGACTAGGTGTGAGGGCTCACACCTGTAATCGCACGCTTTGGGAGGCTAAGGCAAGAGGATCTCTTGAGCCTAGGAGTTTGAGACCAGCTGGGGCAACATAGTGAGACCCTCTCTCTAAAAAAAAAATAAAAATTAGGCAGGTGTGGTGGCATGCGCCTGTAGTCCTGTAGGTCTAAAACTGGCCTGTTTGGAGATTTGGTTATTATTTCACTCTGTCCTGATTTCTTGGAAGGTTTGATAACAATGGTTTCAGGCTGGGTGCAATGGCTCACACCTGTAAATCCCAGCACTTTGGGAGGCCAAGGCAGGTGTATCACGTGAGGTCGGGAGTTCGAGACCAGCCTGGCCAACATGGTGAAACCCTGTCTCTACTAAAAATACAAAAATTAGCTGGGCTTGGTGGTGGGCACCTATAATCCCCAGCTACTCAGGAGGTTGAGGCGGGAGAATCGCTTGAACCTGGGAGGTAGAAGTTGAAATGAGCTGAGATCATGCCATTGCACTCCAGCCTGGGTGACAAGAGCAAAACTCCATCTCAAAAAAAAAAAAAAAAAAATCTTGGTTTTGGCTTAGTGGTGTGGAACTTCAGCATTTGTACTCCATTTTGGTTTGGTCCATTGGGTCTAATGCCAGAGCCCAGTCCAAATAATGAACTCCTAAAATTTGTATTTAACATAAGGGAGGGAAGGAAGGAGACAGAGAGAAAGGGGGCATGAGAAAGAAGGGAATGAGGCCAGATGTGCGGCTCACACCTGTAATCCCAGCACTCCAGCACTTTAGGGGGCAGAGAAAGGAGGATTGCTTGAACTCGAGTTTGAGACCAGCCTGGGCAACATAGTGAGACCTCGTCTCTTAAAAAAAAAAAAAAAAACACAACCTTATTTATTCAACTTTTTTGAAAGAGGATCTTACTCTGTCACTCAGGCTGGAAATCATATCTCACTGCAGCCTTGATCTCCCAGGCTCAAGTGATCCTCCTGCCTCAGCCTCTCAAGTAGCTGGGACTACAGGCACATAACACCATATTTGGCCAATTTTTGTGTTTATTTTTTGTAGAGATGGGATCTTGCTATGTTGCCCAGGCTAGTCACAAACTCCTGGGCTCAAGCAATCCACTGGCCTCTGCCTCACAAAGTGCTGGGATTACAGACACGAGCCCAGCCTACTATAATTTAGCAAGAGAATTTAAAGTCTGTTGTCTAACGAAAACCTTTGTAGTAGAATCTTATAGAGACTATTATAAGGGATAAATTTCTAATTATTGCCTCATTTACTCCAAACCATAGAAAAAGAGATCTAGCAAATGATGCCCATCTAAAAGAGTGAAGCCCCCCTGGCGATGTTTTCTTTTTCTTTTTTTTTTTTAGAGAAACAGTGAAAGTTTATGAAAAAGTTTTAGAGCAGGAATGAAAGGAAGTAAAATACACTTGGAACAGGGCCAAGCAGGCAACTTGAGCAATCCAAGTGCCCTGACTGACCTTAGACTTGGGTTTTATACATTGGCATGCTTCTGGAGTTTTGCATCTCTCCTCCCTTGATTTTTCCTTGGGGCAGGCTGTCCGCATATGCAGTAGCCTGCCAACACTTGGGAAGGGGTGCATGCGTGGTGTGTTTACTGAAGCAGTGTGCATGCTCACTTGAGGCATTTTCCCCTTACCAGCCGAGTGTTCCTAGAGAAAGGTCGTGTACCAGTTAAACTCCACCATTTTGCCTCTTAGTGCACATGCTTGGACCCACTCACCCAAATTCTGAGATCTTAGTGGGAAGCTGCGGATCACCAGCTTCAGGTGTTTTCTGTCTATTGGGAGATTAATTTTTCCTTGATGCCAGATGTGACCAATTATTATTTTAGAGAGACAGCTGAACAACTGCCTGACCATTACCTGATGGTTGCCTTGAGATGGTGCTTGTTCCCTTGACCTTGACCCCCTTGTGGGCAGGAACTGGAGTGGCTCATTTCACTCAGCTTCCAGTCTGTGGACAGCTGAGTGTTAACAGCTCAGTGAAGGGTCAGGCTGATTGCCTCCTGTACCTGCCGCAATGTATTCTTTAACCTATGATGTAGGTTAAGAGTGGACCAGTGTTCTGTTTCTGACTGATTATGATGCAAAAAATGTACCATTAAAATTTCTCACCGACATTGGCCCTATATCTTCCATCTATCAAGGCATAAGATTGTCCATGTATAAGATTGGCTGCAAAATCCTCCACAAATAAAAGTATACCCCACGGGTGCACACAAGACCTCTTTTCCAGTTCTATTGTTCATAGAGGCATAAGTAAGGAAAAAATTAGGAGAAGTAAGAATCTCATGATGGCAGAGGAATGTTGATCCCTGATTTTGGGAAAGCTGTCCACATCTAGGATGTCGTCTGCTTCTGGAGAGAACCTTCTCTGATTAGCTTTACCTTATGTTCTCCAATAGGTATACAGTTCTAGCGGGGCTTTTCTGAGTTGCAAGATCACAAACCCAAAGCTCAAAGTCACAAAGTTTTGCTGCAGTGTGGGTGGCAAGTGCAATTTTTCTCTGATGTCGTTTCCAAAAGTCCCAATCTCTGAGTTCTAGATAGTGAAGTCTTCAACTGTCCTTAGTCAGTGGATCATGAAAAGTTTCCTTTACCTGGTGAAAATACACTTTGGCAGAATGCATTAAAGCCTTGAAAGGCTGGGTGCAGTGGCTCACACCTGTAGTCCCAGCACTTTGGGAGTCGGAGGCAGGAGGATTGCTTGAGCTCAGGAGTTGGAGACCAGCCTGGGCAACAGGGTGCAACCGAGTCTCTACCAAAAATATAAAAATTAGCCGGGCATGGTAGTGCATGCTCGTGGTCCCAGCCACTCTACTCAGGAGGCTAAGGTGGAAGGATGACTTGAGCCCGGGACATGGAGGTTGCAGTAAGCCATGATGGTGCCACTGCACTCCAGTGTAGGCAACAAAGCCAGACCATGTCTCAAAAAAAAAGAAAGAAAAAGAGAAAGAAAGAAAGCCTTATACCATTTAGTCATATCAGAGATTAGGAGTGGAAGATACATGCGATTCTATTATTAGGAGCATAGACCTTTTAGTGACTATTTCATATGGGGTCAACTCATGTTTTCCACTGAAAGTGGATCTGATTGTTATCAATTCCTAATGCCTTTGACCGAGCCAATACAGTTGATTTAGGTAGCTTTTCCAGATATTTACTGTATCTGTAATACCTTATTTAACCATTTTACAACTTGTCCAGTGAAACAAGTACCTCTATCACTGGAGATTTTTCCAGGAATGTCCATGAGAGAAACACATTTCCTAATAACCTTTTAGCTACTGTTATAGCATCAGCCCACTTACATGGGAAAGTTTCTATGAAGCCAGAAAACATACATTGAAAATGACAATTAAATGAAGTCCATCTATAAATGTTTAAATAGCCCATCAGGTAGCAGAAATATACCTGAAGTTTTCATTGTCTTCCCAGGATTATAGGTTTAACAAACCAAACACTGGTCATAAGTTATTTTGGCAATTTAGAACAGTCATCGAATCATATATATATATATATGATTCCTGTTTGGATAATTTTATCTCTTCCATGAGGAGTCATGGAGTGCAGAGCTTTTAATAACGGAAGCTTTAAGGACTCAGGAAGGACTAGACAAGCATCCAGGCTCTCTATGAGTACATGCTTAACATTAGATTTATATCCCCTTAAATACTGATTTTGTTTCCCCAAGTCAGATGTATAGCATGATTTATTAGATGGGTTATCATAGGTCATTTGTCTTGGACCATGGGTTCATTCAAATTGCATATCTAAACAATTTCCGGACTGCCTGATTTAGCATGAAAATCTGGGAAACTATTGTCTTGATATTCAATTAACTCCTCTCTTTCTTGGGTGAGCAGTTTTATCAGTTATTCTCTTTATTACACTTCTGGGAATTCTTACCCAGTCCAAATGATATGATTGAAAACTTATCAGAAACCTGTGTTTAAGAGTGCTTCTCAGGAAAAACAAAGTGCTTGTAAGGGTCTTTTTTACTTTTTCCATGAACCTCCTTGAAGACATAATACTCTAGGATTTTACTTCTTGAGAAGAGTTTTCACTTTAATTTTATTTTTTTATTTTTTTGAGACAGGGTGTCACCCTGTCGCCCAGGCTAGAATGCAGTGGTGTGATCACGGCTCACTGCATCCTTGACCTCCCAGGTTGAAGCCTCCCTGGTAGCTGGGACCCACAGGCATGCACCACCACACCTGGCTAATTTACTTTTATTTTTTGTAGAGACAGGATTTCCCTATGTTACTCAGGCTAGTCTGGAACTCTCGGGCTCAAGCGATTTTCCGACCTTGGCCTTCCAAAGTGCTGGGATTATAGGTGTGAGCCACCATGCCAGCCAAGAACTTTCAGAAACTGCATCAGAATTAAGCAATTAACTATAGAACCAACTTAATTGTCGTTGTTAAAGACACAATTTACAAATTTGTTCATTTCTGTGATCTACAGTAATATAATAACTATAATTATATATATATATAACCATATATATAAAACGATATATACACACACGCAGACACACACACACACACATACATCCAGACATATCAGAATTTGGGGAATCTTATATAATTTTGGAACATATGTTAATAACATTCATAAAAACAAAACTCAAAGTTAAACATCATTACTTTTTCCTTTTTATTTGTTTATTTAAAATAGAGACAGGATCTCCCCATGTTGCTCAGGCTGATCTCATACTCCTGGGCTCAAGCGATCCACGCTTGCAAAGTTCTGGGATTGCAGGCGTAAGCCACCACGTGTGGCCTAAACATTATTTCTTATTTGACAATGCTTCCCATGTAATTTAACACATCAAATAAGCCCTTTTTTTATCTTTCTTCTGGATGCTGCAAGGACCCTGTGATGCATCCCAAGGTTAAAGGCAAAAAAAAAAAAGACAATTTTTAATTTGAAATTTGATTTTGAGAAGCCTGTCAAATATGTTAAAGGATTAAAAGACCTTATCAAAATAGGATCACAGGTCACTGTGATAATTCAGATTTTAAAAAGCAAAAACCTTTACTTTTTGATAGAGAGAAGACTGTTTTCCAAACAATCAAAAGACCTAAACAAGAATAGCATGAGACAGAATCTGTCTCTCCTGCCCTTTCCTTTTTAAAAATTGTTTTGCAGTTTATGCAAAAGGTGAGCAAAAATATTTTATTGTATTTTATTAATACTGCATGACATTTTTGTTTAAAAGAGAAAACCAGGCTGGGCATGGTGGCTCACACTTGTAATCCCAGCACTTTAGGAGCCCAAGGCAGGAGAATCACTTGAGCCTAGGAGTTGGAGACCAGCCTGGGAAACATAGTGACATCCTGTTTCTATAAAGAATAAAAAAATTGGCCAGTGTGGTGTTGTGTACCTGTAGTTCTAGTTACTCAGGAGGCTGAGGCAGGAGTATCACTTGGGCCTGGGAGTTCAAAGCTGCAGTGAGGTGTGATCGCACCGTGGCATTCCAGCCTGAGTGACAGAGTGAGACCCTGTCTCCGAGAGAGAAAAATCAGATTTTTTTATTATTATTTTAACATACAAATATAAAATGTGGCCTGTAGTCCAAGCTAATTTTTTTATTTTTGTAGAGATAGGATCTCACTATGTTGCCCAGGCTGGTCTCAAACTCGTGAGCTGAAGCAGTCCTCCTGCCTCAGCTTCCCAAAGTGCTGGGATTACAGGCATGAGCCACTGCACCCAGCCTCACATTTTTTCTTTATTAGCAAATCTAAGTATATTTAGCTTTTCTATACCATATAAAAAATAAGATGCCAAAGCATATCAACTTAAACTTATATTTAATAATAAATGTTTGGTATTTTATTTATAAATGGCTCAGACATTTTATGATTATTACTTAATTTAACATAACACAACTATAAGATTTTAGATTACTAAAAATAAATTTGAAACTCTGACACAGGTACCCTCCCTAATGTCTTCCCCAGTCATCCTGGGTCTCATGTAGCCGTGTGGCACCCAGGATGGCTAAAGAGGGCAGGGTTCCTCTGGGTCCAGAATTTATGTGCCACATTTGGAGCTCAAGACAACAGGCAGATCTGTGAAAATGATGCCTAGAGGATCAAACCCCTCCCAGAATAGCCAAGAGGCAAAGATGGACCAGAGAGGAAGGGGCCATATTGGGCTTGATTCTGCCTTGAAGCTAGCTGGTGGTCTAGGTGCTGAAAACATGTCCCCAGGTCTTAATATGGCCACCTGTCGGATTCCAGAATCCAGAAGCTCAAAACCAAAAACAAGCTCACAGACAAATCAAGCAAGTATCAAAAATATAGAAGCAGCAGTTTTGTGGCCCTTAAAACATGTATTGGAGACAGCATAAACCTGTTTAACCAGTAGACCCAGGCAACAATTTCTGAATTATATTTAACTGATAATTTTGAAGCCATTCCTATTATATCAATAATTTAAAAACTAGCTTAATTTACCAAATATTATCACATACGCACAACCCATATAGACATATAGATATACGTACAGAAAGCGATCTTAAGCTTTCGTAAAGAATTTGTATTTTCTGGCTTTTAAATAATTTTTTCAGCCAAGCATGGTGGCTCATGCCTGTAATCTCAGCACTTTGGGAGGCCAAGGTGGGTGGATTGCTTGAGCCGAGGAGTTTGAGACCAGCCTGAGCAACATGGTGAAACCCTATCTCTACTGAAAATACAAAAATTAGCTGGGTATGGTGGCACATGCCTGTAGTCCCAACTACTTGGCAGGGGTTGAGGCAGGAGGATCACCTGAGCCTTCGGAGGCCGAGGCTGCAGTGAGCTGTGATTGCACCACTGCACTCCAGCCTGGGCAACAGAGTGTGACCCTGCCTCAATATAAATAAGTAAATAAATAAATAATTTTTCCCCACTCAGATGATCAATCTTCCAATTACCTGTTTTGTTGCTCAAAGCAATTGTTCACTAGGCAATAATTTGCCTTCTAAAAAGATGACTCAGCCAGGCATGGTGGCTCACGCCTGTAAGCCCAGCAATTCGGGAGGCTGAGGCAGGTGGATCACATGAGGTCAGGAGTTCAAGATCAGCCTGACCAACATGGTGAAACCCTGCCTCTACTAAAAATACAAAATTAAGGCCGGGCGCGGTGGCTCACGCTTGTAATCCCAGCACTTTGGGAGGCCGAGGCAGGTGGATCACGAGGTCAGGAGATTGAGACCACGGTGAAACCCCGTCTCTACTAAAAATACAAAAAAAAATTAGCCGGGCGTGGTGGCGGGCGCCTGTAGTCCCAGCTACTCGGAGAGGCTGAGGCAGGAGAATGGCGTGAACCCGGGAGGCGGAGCTTGCAGTGAGCCGAGATTGCGCCACTGCACTCCAGCCTGGGCGACAGAGCGAGACTCTGTCTCAAAAAAAAAAAAAAAAATACAAAATTAGGCATGATGGTGCACACCTGTAATCCCAGCTACTTGGGAGGCTGAGGCAGGAGAATCACTTGAACTCGGGAGGCAGAGGTTGCAGTGAACCAAGATTGTGCCATTGCACTCCAGCCTGGGCAACAAGAGTGAGACTTCATCTCAAACAATAAAATAAATAAATAAATAATTCTTCAGTGAAGACAGAAAATTTATATCTCAAAAGCACAGAGCTGAGACTTGAGGTCTAAACATTGTACCATCATTTGCCAAAAACAAGGAAGAAGGGTGTGAAGGCCCAGTTAAAAAAAATTGGGAAGGAAAAGCACCTTAAACAAAGCAAAGACTTGTTATGTAAATTTAAAACAATGGTAAGAGTTTTTTAGTGACTCAGTCATCCCTCTCAGAACTCTTACAAATGAAAATTTTTGTTATAGCTGTAAATTTATTTTACAAAAATGTTTTAAGATGGCCAGCTAAATGTCAGAAAGATGTATTTTGGAGATGGATTTAGTTCAATAGGTGGTCTTTTTAATATAGCTACTGTTTCTTAGCTAAATTTACTGAGTTATTTCTCCTTCTCTTTGCACATTATAAAAAAATGAAATAAAATAAAATAAAACTACTGAGTTCTGGGTGAAGCCCATTCAGGAATTGGGCAAAGAAAGGATTTGCTATGCATGAGCCCAGCGTGGATATCTCTGAAAAGGCAGCAAACATACTTTACCTGAGGGCATAACTTTTTAATTTTTTTTTTTTTAGAGAAGAGGTCTCAAGAGGTCTCACTATGTTGCCCAGGCTGGTCTCCAACTCCTGGGCTCAAGTGATTCCTCCCACCTTAGCCTCTCAAAGAGCTGGGATTACAGGGGTGAGCTACCATGCCCAGTCAGAGGGCATACCTTTTATAAACACTATCCAGGATGGTTTCTTTTAGCCTTTAGGGTGGAATAGTGTATTAGTCCATTTTCATGCTGCTGATAAAGACATACCTGAGACTGGGCAATTTACAAAAGAAAGAGGCTTAATGGACTTACAGTTCCACGTGGTTGGGTAGACTTCACAATCATAGTGGAAAGTGAAAGGCATGTCTCACATGGCAGTAAACGAGAGAAGAGAGCTTGTGCAGGTAAACTCCCCTTTATAAAACCATCAGATCTCGTGAGACTCACTATCATGAGAACATAACAGGGAAGACCTGCCCTCATGATTCAATTACCTCCCACCAGGTCCCTCCCACAACACCTGGGAACTCAAGATGAGATTTGGGTAGGGACACAGCCAAACCATATCATTCTGCCCCGGCCCCTCCCAAATCTCATGTCTTCACATTTCAAAACCAATCATGCCTTCCTAGCAGTCCCCCAAAGTCTTAACTCATTTCAGCATTAACTCAAAAGTCTACAGTCCAAAGTTTCATCTGAGACAAGACAAGTTCCTTCCACATATGAGCCTGTAAAATCAAAAGCAAGTTAGTTACTTCCTAGATACGATGGGAGTACAGGCATTCGGTAAATACAGCCATTCCAAATGGGAGAAATTGGTGAAAACAAAGGGGCTGCAGGCCCCATGAGAGTCTGAAATCCAGCAGGGCAGTCAAATCTTAAAGCTCCAAAATGATTTCCTTTGACTCCATGTCTCACATTCAGGTCACGCTGATCGTGGGTTCCCATGGTCTTGGGTAGCTCCACCCCTGTGGCTTTGCAGCTTTTTCACCACTCCTGGCTGCTCTCACTGGCTGGCATTAAGTGCCTGCAGCTTTTCCAGGTGCACAGTGCAAGCTGTCAGTGGATCTACCATTCTGGGGTCTGGAGGATGATGGCCCTCTTCTCACAGCTCCACTAGGCGGTGCTCTGATAGGGACTCTGTGTGGTGGCTCCAACCCCACATTTCCCTTCCACACTGCCCTAGTGGAGAGTCTCAATGAGGGCCCCACCCCTGCAGCAAACTTCTGCCTGGGCATCTGGGCATTTCCGTACATGCTCTGAAATCTAGGTGGAGGATCCCAAATCTCAGTTTTTTATTTCTGTGCACCCACAGGCTCAACACCATGTGGAAGCTGCCAAGGCTTGGGGCTTGCACCCTCTGAAGCAACACCCTGAGCTGTACCTTGACCCCTTTTATCCATGGCTGGAGAGACTGGAACACAGGGTACCAAGTCCCTAGGCTGCACAGAGCAGGGGGGCCCTGGGCCCAGCCCACAAAACCATCTTTTCCTCCTAGGCCTCCAGACGTATGATGGGAGGGGCTGCCGTGAAGACCTCTGACATGCCCTGGAGACATTTTTCCCATTGTCTTGGGGATTAACATTCGGCTCCTCATTACTTATGCAAATTTCTGCAGCTGATTTGAATTTCTCCTCAGAAAGTGGGATTTTCTTTTCTATCATATTGTCAGGCTGCAAATTTTCCAAGCTTTTATGCTCTGTTTCCCTTTTAAACTTGAATGCCTTTAACAGCACCCAAGTCACCTCTTGAATGTGTTGCTGCTTAGAAATTTCTTCCAAAAGATACCCTAAATCATCTCTCTCAAGTTCAAAGTTCCACAGATCTCTAGGGCAGGGGCAAAGTGCCGCCAGTCTCTTTGCTAAAACATAAAAAGAGTCATCTTTGCTCTAGTTCCCAACAAGTTCCTTATCTCCATCTGAGACTACCTCAGCCTGGATTTCATTGTCCGTATCATTATCAACATTTTGGTCAAAGCCATTCAACAAGTCTCTAAAAAGTTCCAAACTTTTCCTGTTTCTTCTGAGCCCTCCAAACTGTTCCAGTCTCTGCTTGTTACCCAGTTCCAAAGTTGCTTCCACATTTTTGGGTATCTTTTCAGCAGCACCACACTCTACTGGCTCCAATTTACTGCATTATTCCATTTTCACGCTGCTGATAAAAACATACCTGAGACTGGGCAATTTACAAAGGAAAGTGGTTTAATGGACTTACAGCTCCACGTGGCTGGGGAGGCCTCACAACCATAGCAGAAGGTGAAAGGCACATCTCACATGGCAGCAAACAAGAGAAGAGAGTTTGTAGAGGGAAACTCCCCTTTATAAAACTATCAGATCTCATGAGACTTACTCACTATCACGAGAACAGCACGGAAAACACCCCACTCCGTGATTCAATTACCTCCCATCAGGTCCCTCCCACAACCCATGGGAATTCAAGATGAGATTTGAGTGAGGACACAGCCAAACCATATCAGATAGTAACAAAGTGAAAATTAGCAAATTAATTTTTTTTTATTTTAACAGAAAAAGAAGAAGAAAAGAATCTTGCTCTGTCACCCAGGCTTGAGTGCAGTGGTACAATTTTGGCTTGCTGCAACCTCCATCCCTGGGTTCAAATGATTTTTGTGCCTCAGCCTCCTAAGTAGCTGGGATTACAGTTGCCTGCCACCATGCCTGGCTAATTTTTGTATTCTTAGTAGAGAAAAGGTTTCACCATGTTAGCCAGGCTGGTCTCAAAGTCCTGGCCTCACATGATCTGCCTGCCTTGGCCTCCCAAAGTGCTGGGATTACAGGTGTGAGCCATTGTGCCCAGCTGGATTTTATTTTTTAATTAATTAGTCTCAAGTTTTTTATTTGCCTTTTATAAATCCTTTTAAAAGAGCCAATAACAATACTGAATCTTTTTAGAAACTTTTGCACATCAATAGACATCCCTGGAGCCTTCATTTTTTTTCTTTTTTTGAGACGGAGTCTCGCTCTGTCGCCCAGGCTGGAGTGCAGTGGCATGATCTCAGCTCACTGCAAGCTCTGCCTCCCGGGTTCACACCATTCTCTTGCCTCAGCCTCCCGAGTAGCTGGGACTACAGGCGCCTGCCACCACACCCAGCTAACTTTTTTTGTGTGTGTGTGTTTTTAGTAGAGACGGGGTTTCACTGTGTTAGCCAGGATGGTCTCAATCTCCTGACCTCATGATCCACCTGCCTTGGCCTCCCAAGGTGTTGGGATTACAGGCATGAGCTGCCGCGCCCGGCGGAGCCTTCTTTTTTAAATGCACTTCTTAAAGTGCTGTGTTGAAATGGGAGAGTTCCCTGGCCCCCCTTGCAGGACATGCAACAGGGTTGTGGCTCTCTGTTTTGCTGCAGCAAGCTCAAACCCCTTATGGTATGGGGAGCACACAGATGGACAGGTGCAGGAACAGGAGTAGACACTTTTAGGCTCCAGCCCCATGGCAGTGTCTAGGGGTGGCTGTCTGCAATTCCCAAAGCCCAAGGGGGAACATGTTACAGTATGCTCTTTTAGCCTTGCCATCCACAGATGGCTTAAGTGTTAACCAGCTGAGTGGATCCTCTGCCTTTTTGCAGGGGCAGAGGGCCAGTGTTACAGCTTTCTGTATCCTGAGTGCTTGTCCAGCATCCTGGAAGAATCAGGTAACACGTGGACTTGAAGGATAAATGCAGGGGTTTTATTGAGCAGTGGTGGTGGCTCTCAGTAGGATGGATGGGGAGCTGGACAGGGGATGGAGTGGGAAGATGATCTTCCCCTGAAGTTTGGCCGTCCAGTGGCCAATTCTCTGAACATCCACAGCCAAACCCCTCCAGACGTTCCTTCTCTGCCATGCTGTTCTGCTGTTCGTCTGCTTGTCTCCTTGTCTCCTCGTCTCCTCATCTGCTTCTGGAGCCCGGAGTTCAGGGTTTATATGGGTACAGGATGGGGGAGTGGCAGGCCAAAAGGCAACTTTTTGGGTGTGAAAACAGAAATGCTTGTCCTCACTTAGGGCCGTGAGTATCCAGATTTGATGGCGGGGCCTTTGCTGGGGAACCACCCTCTTCTACCCAGTATTTCTCTGTCTCCTGTCTGTATCAGTGTTGTTTATTTGGAACATTTCATTGCAATTTTATTTATTTATTTTTGTTTATTTTTAGACAGTGCCTCATTCTGTTGCCCAGGCTGGAGTGTAGTGGCATGATCCCGACTCACTGCAACCTCTGCCTCCGGGGTTCAAGCAATTCTCCTGCCTCAGCCTCCCAAGTAGCTGGGATTACAGGCATGTGCCACCACACCTGGCTAACTTTTGTATTTTTTTAGTAGAGACAGGGTTTTGCCATATTGGCCAGGCTGGTCTCAAACTCCTGGCCTCAGGTGATCCACCTGTCTAGACCAAAGTTCTGGGATTACAGGTGTGAGCCACCACACCCACCCTTCATTGTAATTTTAAATTACCTTTAGTAAGATTTTGCTATTTCTGTAAGTGCATGCTTCTTCTGGGGCCTAATACTTTCATGGGTATAGGTAGGCATAGCCAAAAGGTAGAGTACTTCTTTCTTCAGAAATTAAAGGTGCTATTTTTATACTGAATCTTGGCTTTGGCTCTCAGATCCCTTTGATCAACTTACCCAGTAGTTTTTCCCTACTTAAACAAGCAAGAAGAAGAAACAAATGAGACATAACACACACACAAAAAAATCCTGTAACTTTCATGCCAGGTACAGTGGCTCACACATGTAATCCTAGCACTTTGGGAGACTGAGGCGGGTGGATTGTCTGAGCTCAGGAGTTCAAGACCAGCCTGGGCAACACAGTGAAACCCCATCTCTACTAAAATACAAAAAAATTAGCTGGGCATGCTGGCATGCGCCTATAGTCCCAGCCACTTGGGAGGCTGAGGCATGAGAATCGCTTGAACCTGTGAGGTGTATGTTGCAGTAAGCTAAGATTGCGCCACTGTACTCCAGCCTGGGTGACAGAGCGAGACTCTGTCTCCAAAAATTCCTGTAAATCTCTGAAAGCTGAACTTCTTACTCTCTGAAGTATTGCCATTTACTGCCAGTTTTCTATCATGACTTCTGAAGACAGCTCGGATCAAAAATTTGCTCAAATAGCTCAAGCCTGTAATCCCAGCACTTTGGGAGGCCGAGGCGGGCGGATCACGAGGTCAGGAGATCGAGACCATCTTGGCTAACACGGTGAAACTCCGTCTCTACTAAAAATACAAAAAATTAGCCGGGCATGTTGGCGGGCGCCTGTAGTCCCAGCTACTCGGGAGGCTGCGGCAGGAGAATGGCGTGAACCCGGGAGGCGGAGCTTGCAGTGAGCGGAGAGCGCGCCACTGCACTCCAGCCTGGGCGACAGAGTGAGACTCCGTCTCAAAAAAAAAAAAAAAAAAAAAAAAATTTGCTCAAATAAACTTGGATAGCTAGAAACCCAAATTCATGGGGCTTTCAAATCTGAGAACTTACCCACAATCCCCAGTTGCTGTGAGAGAGGAATGGACAAAATGAGTCCAGCACGTCACTCATTTCATCGCTTGATGCTCCTAGGAGACGCTAGGAGCTCCACTTTGGTTCCTACTTCTGACACCAAATTGTTCTTTGCTTAATTAATCTGTTTAATTTTTCTTAAGTTAAATGAAAAACTTTAGACAAATTAAACAGATTAATTAAGCAAAGAACAATTTCTGAATCTTTCAGTGCCCTAAACCAGAAAAGGTTCTGTGGCTGGGTGCAGTGGCTCACACCTTTGGGAGGCTGAGATGGGAGGATCACTCGAGCTCAGGAGTTCAAGACCAGCCTGGGCAACATAGCAACATCCCATCTCTTAAAAAAATAAATAAAGAAAGAAAGAAAAACAGAATAGGTTCTGAGAATTTCCAGTGCTGCCGCATGGTCAGAGAGAATTTATGGGCAGAAAAAGCAAAGTGAGGTAAAGTAACAGTTGCATTGCTTACAGCTTTGCATTTGCCTTATTTGAACACAGTTTGAACAGTTGGCCATATTTGATTGGCCAAAACTCAGTCATTGGTATGAAGGTAGGATGTAGTCTGTTTACATACCCAGTTAGGTTATAGTTCACTATGTACAGAGAAACATTTAGGCTGAACTTAAAATATGTAAGGAAGCAGATTTAGGCTAAACTTAATTTTAGCAGCTTTAACAGCTTGCTTATCTATTTGAGTATCTAGAATTCCACAGTGCTTTTTTTTTTTTTTTTTTTTTTTTTGACAGAGTCTCTCACCCTGTTGCCCAGGCAGGAGTGCAGTGGTGTGATCTCAGCTCACTGCAACCTCTGCCTCCTGGGCTCAAGCAATTCTCCTGCTTCAGCCTCCCGAGTAGCTGGGATTACAGGTGTGCACCACCACACCTGGCTAACTTTTTTATGTTTAGTAGAGACAGGGTTTCATCATGTTGGCCAGACTGGTCTCAAACTCCTGACCTCAAGTGATCCACCTGCCTCGGCCTCCCAGAGTGCTGGGATAACAGGCATGAGCCACTGCGCCCGGCCCCGCAGTGCATTTTTAATGGACCTGAGTTATTATAAAGGGCTTTGCTGTACTGAGCCGTGGCTGTCACACCATTGTCTGTTTCTTTGATTCCTCTGTTCCTCATTCATGTATCCTGTACTACACTAGGCAAGACAGATAAAGAGCACAGATCCCCAGGCTTCAGCAGCCTGTGCTTTCAAACAAGGCAATACAGCATCTTCAGTATGAGTGCAGGCTCTGGAGCCAAAGTCTGGTTTTACTACCCACAGTGACTTAATCTCACTATTAAATGAAGTTTGTGGGAAGCCATTATTTTGGACTGAGCTTCTGCACTGGGCCCCAACAGAAAAGATCAAACCAAAATGAAGTTATTGATGCTAAAGTTATTTGTCACCAAACCAAACAACTAAACTGGTTTTCTGATCTTCGGAGAAGTCAGGAGAGAAAGATGATAGCCAAATCCCTAAACTGGCCAGTTTTAGTCTACATGATAAGGAAATTCCCTATGCTTTAATCTTTATAAGAAAAGTAACCTGAAGTAACCTGATGGTAACTAATCTGCTTTTTGTGTTATGCTATTTCCTTGTTTTTGCTCAAACTATCTTATAAAAACTGATCTGTCATGCCCAATGGAACGTGAACTCTTTAGAGGAGACACTGCCCAATTTATGGTTCACTAATAAAAGCCAATTAGATCTTTTTTTTTTTTTTTTTTTTTGAGATGGAATCTGGCTCTGTCGCCCAGGCTGGAATGCAGTGGAGCAATCTCGGCTCACTGCAAGCTCCGCCTCCGGGGTTCACGCCATTCTCCTGCCTCAGCCTCCCAAGTAGCTGGGACTACAGGCGCCCGCCACTACGCCCAGCTAATTTTTTATATTTTTAATAGAGACGGGGTTTCACCGTGTTAGCCAGGATGGTCTCGATCTCCTGACCTCGTGATCCACCCGCCTCAGCCTCCCAAAGTGCTGGGATTGCAGGCGTGAGCCACCGTGCCCGGCCTCTTTTTTTTTTTTAAGACAGTCTTGCTCTGTCACCCAGGCTGAAGTGCAGTGGCGCAATCTTGGCTCACTGCAAGCTTCACCTCCCAGGCTCAAGTGATTCTCCTGACTCAGCCTCCCGAGTAGCTGCGACTACAGGCATATACCACCACCCCTGGCTAATTTTTGTATTTTTAGTACAGAAAGGGTTTCACTATGTTGGCCAGGCTGGTCTCAAACTCCTGTTTTCAAGTGATCTGCCTGCCTTGGCCTCCCAAAGTGCTAGGATTACAGGCGTGAGCCACCGCACCTGGCCACATCTTTAAACTAAATTTGTTGAAATTTTGTTTTTTAATGTCACTAAACTGTAAGAAAGAGAAAACCAGGAGCTGGCCTGTCAGTCACTGCTAGGCCTTGGTGTTCTGTGGAACATACATGTTTTCACAGAATACCAACATCAGACAAGACTGCTAAGACCACAATGGAACAAGACAAAAGCAAGTCTATTCCCCAATCATGTCTGAGCACAAACAAAACCAAGAACCTGCCTAAACCTCAAAAGGACCAAGCATACCCTTAGGCTGGTTAATATGAGTCACAAGCTGTCTTTACCAATTATAGGTATATCTCTACTCTAGATTTCCTGCCTTCTGGCGAAAACATTATTAAGATTCCATGTCATAGTACTTGTACCTTTGCTTCCTGACGACACTCAATCCAGAGCAAAGCTCTGCTTCCCTGAACCCTCTCCAAAATGATCTTACAGAAGCCATATTTGCCATTTTTAATTAGTTAATTAATTTATTTATTATTTATGAGACAGAGTCTCACTCTGTGGCCCAGGTTGGAGTACAGTGGCGTGATCTCGGCTCACTGCATCCTCCGCCTCCGGGTTCAAGTGATTCTTCTGCCTCAGCCTCCTGAGTAGCTGGGATTACAGGCACCTGCCACCATGCCTGGCTAATTTTTGTAGTTTTAGTAGAGACAGGGATTCACCATGTTGGCCAGGCTGGTCTCAAACTCCCGACCTCAGGTGATTCCCCTACCTCAGCCTCCCAAAGTTCTGGGATTACAGGTGTGAGCCACCATGCCTGGCCAGTATTTGCCATTTTTAATACCTGTATTTTGCTGGGATATGCCTCACACCAGCTAACCCAGGATTTGCATGTTTCTGGAAGTCCTTGAGAAGAACCTTCAATGTGCTGTAATCCTAAGGGTAACTTGCCTGCATTGCTCCCTAATGGTCTGAGGGTTTCAGCTGAGATAGTGAGGGTGGAGAGGGGAGGGTGTGATAGTGATGGAAACACACCCCATGTAGATGAGAGGTAGCAGAAGAGGGCAGGGAGAAAGTTGAGACCTGGCTGTGCTGTGTACTAGTTTGTAAGGCCCTGACCAAGGCTGGTGACCTCTCTGAACCTTGTAGTTCTCACCTCTAAAATGGAGCTTCCTTCTTCAGGGGATTGGTAAGAATTAGAAGCACAAAGTACATAAAAAGCTTTGTAGAACCGGACTCTTTTCCCTGGATCCTGGTACCAAGGCAAGACCATGAATTTCCCAGGACCCTTAGCAAAATGTCCTATTTAACTTTTTAAAAAAAATTTAAACCGATTTTTAGGCAGTGTGTGCTGTATCATGCCTATAATCCAAGCATTTTGGGAGGCCAAGGCAGGAGGTTCACTTGAGGTCAGAAGTTCAAGACTAGCCTGGGAAATATGGTGAGATCCTGTCTCTATAAAAAATGAAAAAATTAGCCAAGTGTGGTGATACGTGACTGTAGTCCCAGCTACTTGGGAGGCTGAGGTGGGAGGATTGCTTGAGTCCAGATGTTTGAGGCTGCAGTGAGCCATGGTTGTGCCTCTGGGCTCCAGCCTAGGTGAGAGAGTGAGATCCTTTCTCAAGAAAACAAACAAACATTAAAAACACACACACACACACACACACACACACACACACACACACACACAGCTGCTACTCTGGTTGAAGTAGGGGAATTACTTGGAATTCTCCCTCCAGGGACCACCAACCCCTTACATGCATCCTTTTTTTCTTTTCTGTCCCTGGGGACATAGCCCAAAAGTTTCTGGTTTATACGTTGTGCTATTCAAAATGCTGCAGTCTCCCACAAATGAAATCTAATTCCGTACATATCATTAAGTCTCATAGATCCAATCCTGTTATGTAAAAGTTGAGGGAGTTACACAGTCCTTTTATGAAACAAGAATTTGTCAAATCAAGTGCTGCGTCAGTCTTTGCAGTGGCCCTGGCTACCACAAGATTCACCCTGCAGTACCAAGTGCTCCAGAAAACCACTTACATGAGCTGAGCCTCCTGAGCTGCCACAAGCTTCTGGGGTACACACTTCAGAAACATCCTCATGTGCTTTGCACTCACTCCCTGCTTCTGTTGTTTTGGTGATTGCTACACATACATTCCAAAAAGAATCACTTACATGTGTTACAGGAAAGGGGTCCTGATCCAGACCCCCAAGAGAGGGTTCTTGGATATCGTGCAAGAAAGAATTCAGGGCGAGTCCACAGAGTAAAGTAAAAGCAAGTTTATTAAGAAAGTAAAGGAATAAAAGAATGACTACTCCAGGCCGGGCGCGGTGGCTCACGCCTATGATCCCAGCACTTTGGGGGGCCGAGGCGGGTGGATCACCTGAGGTCAGGAGTTTGAGACCAGCCTGGCCAACATGACAAAACCCTGTCTCTACTAAAAGTACAAAAATTAGCCGGGCGTGGTGGCAGGCGTCTGTAATCCCAGCTACTCGGGAGGCTAAGACAGGAGAATCACTTGAACCCAGCAGGCAGAGGTTGCAGTGAGCCGAGATTGCACCACTGCACCCCAGCCTGGGCGACAGAGCAAGACTGTCTCAAAAAAAAAACAACAACAAAACACCGACCCTACTAAGGGCTGCTGCTTGCCCATTTTTATGGTTATTTCTTGATGATATGCTAAACAAGGGTTGGATTATTCATGCCTCCCCTTTTTAGAGCATATAGCATAACTTCCTGACGTTTCCATGACATTTGTAAACTGTCATGGCGCCGGTGGGAGTGTGGCAGTGAGGCATACCAGAGGTCACTCTCGTCGCCATCTTGGTTTTGGTGGGATTTGACCGGCTTCTTTACTGCAACCTGTTTTATCAGTAAGATCTTTATGATCTGTATCATAGGCTGACATCCTATCTCACCTTGTGACTTAGAATGCCTTAAAAGTCTGGGAATACAGCCCAGTAGGTCTCAGTGGCATTTTACCCAGCCCCTATTCAAGACGGAGTTGCTCTGGTTCAAATGTCTCCGACACATGGATTTACCTCTCCAAGTTGCCACCTGTAACCCTAGGATCAATAGTATTATGATATTTGCATGACCAATCTTCCCAATGCCTGCACAATTTGCCTATTCTGGAAAAACTTACTTTAATTTTTTGTTTCCTGTGGGTTTTTTTTCTTTGTTCTTCTTTCTTTTTTTAAGTGAGTGGTTACTTCTAATGTATATGTATCAATAACTTTTATCAGCTTATCTCAGTATACAGTGACACCATGAAAGTGAATGTGAACGCCAGGCACTTCATAAGAGAATCGGTTACTTGACCAACTGTATTAGTCAGGGTTCTCCAGAGGAACAGGACCAATAGGGTATATGTATATATAAAAAAGGGTTTATTAGAGAGAATTGGCTCACATTGATTACAAGACAAGTCCTACCATAGGCTATCTGCAAGCTCGGGAAAAAGAGAAGGTGGCAGCGTGGCTCAGCCCAAGTCTGAAAGCCTCAAAACCAGGGAAGCCCAAGTGTAGCCTTCAGTCTGAGGCTGAAAGCCTGAGAGCCCCCAGGATGCTGCTGGTATAAGTTCCAGAGTCCAAGGCCCAACAAACTGGAGTCTGATGTCCAAGGCAAGAGGAGAGGAAGCAAGCATTGGCACAGGAAGACAGAGAGAGCACTCTAGAGGACATAGCCAGCTGAATATCCCTTCTTCTGCCTGCTTTGTTCTAGCTATGCTGGCAGCCCATTGGATGGTGCCCACCCACATTGAAGGTAGGTCTTCCTCTCCCAGTCCACTTACTCAAATGTCAATTTCCTCTGAAAACACCCTCACAGACACTCCTAGGAAGTGTTTCACCAGCCAGCTGGCATCCCTCAATCCAGTCAAGTTGACACAATATTAACCATCACACCAACTTTGTTGTTACTTTGTATGCTAGGCAGGATAATGATCCCCCAAACACATTCACATTCTAATCCCTGGAACCTGTAAATATGTTATGTTTTATGGCAAGACAGAATTAAAGTTGCAGATGGAACTAAGTTTGCTGATACACTGAGTTTAAAATAGGGAGATTATCCTACATTATTTGGGTGGGCCCAATGTAAGAACAAGCATCCTTAAAAGATGAAAAGAGGCCGGGCGCGATGGTTCACGCTTGTAATCCCAGCACTTTGGGAGGCCGAGGCGGGTGGATCACGAGGTCAGGAGATCAAGACCATGGTGAAACCCCGTCTCTACTAAAAATACAAAAAAAATTAGCCAGGCATGGTGGCGGGCGCCTGTAGTCCCAGCTACTCGGAGAGGCTGAGGCAGGAGAATGGCGTGAACCGGGGAGGCGGAGCTTGCAGTGAGCCGAGATTGCGCCACTGCACTCCAGCCTGGGCGACAGAGCAAGACTCCGTCTCAAGAAAAAAAAAAAAAAAAGATGAAAAGAGAAGCCAAAGAGTGAGTGTCATAGTGATATGGTGTGAGAAAATCTTGACCGGCCATTGATAGCTTAGACGATGGAGAAGGGGGCCACAAACCAATGAATGTAGACAGCCTCTTGAAGCTAGAACACACAAGAAACTGGATTCTCTCCTAGAGCCTCCAGAAAGGAATGCAGCTCTGCTGACACCTTAAGGCTGAGTGAGACCCATTTTGGACTTCTGATTTCCAGAACTATGACATAATAAACATATGTTAGGTGTTTTGGCCGGACGTGGTGACTCACGCCTGTAATCCCAGCACTTTGGGAGGCCAAGGCGGGCGGATCACGGGGTCAGGAGATCGAGACCATCCTGGACAACACGGTGAAAACCCGTCTCTACTAAAAATACAAAAAATTAGCCAGGCATGGTGGTGTGCGCCTGTAGTCCCAGCTACTCAGGAGGCTGAGGCAGGAGAATGGCATGAACCTGGGAGGCGGAGCTTGCCGTGAGCCGAGATCTTGCCACTGCACTCCAGCCTGGGTGACAGAGCAAGACTCCGTCTCAAAAAATATATATATATATGTTAGGTGTTTTAAGCCACTAACTTTGTGGTAACTTGTTACAGCAGCAATGGAAAACTAATAAAGCTCGATTTCTTTCATTGGGTTCATCAGCATCATTGTAAGACATGATTCTAAGGGTGTGTTGAGAGCAAGGTTCAGATATTTAGCAGAGTCGGAGAAAAGGAAATAGTTGATGCTCTGGTCCTCGCTGACACAAATTTTCCTATTGGAGATAGACCTATTTTTTCACAAACATAAGTGCAACAGTAAATTTCCAAAGCCCAGTAGAAAATTTGTCAGTCTCTGATGTTCTGGATAACATACAGCCATACCCACACTGTAAAGTTACTAATCTCCCTCCCCATCCCTTGCCATACTGTGCTGTTTCAAAGGAAGTCACTGTGTGCAACCCACACTTGAGGAGTGGTGCTATGGTTTGAGTGTCCCCTTCCAAACTCATGTTGAAATTTCATTACCAATGTAATTAAGAGGCAGGACATTCAAGAGGTGATTAGGTCAGGAGGACTATGCCCTCATAGTGGATTAATGCTGTTATCTCAGGAGTGGGTTAGTTATCCCAAGAGTGGGTTCCTGATAAAAAGGATGAAGCTGACCATCAGCTGAGTAAAATATAGTTCCAGCTACTTGGGAGGCTGGAGCAGGAGGGTTGCTTGAGCCTAGGAGTTCAAAACCGTAGTGTGCTACGATTCTTGTGAACAGTGATTGTACTCCAGCCTGGGTAACATAGTGAGACCCTATCTTTTATTTTTGAGAAAGAGTCTTGCTCTGTCACTCTGTCCTCAGGCTAGAGTGCAGTGGCGTGATCTCAGCTCACTGCAACTTTTGCTTCCCAGGTTCAAGTGATTCTCCTGCTTCAGCCTCCCAGGGATTACAGGTGCCTGCCACCATGCCTGGCTAATTTTTTTGTATTTTCAGTAGAGACGGGGGTTTCGCCATTTTGACCAGGCTGGTTTTGAACTCCTGACCTCAGATGATCCACCCACTTCGGCCTCCCAAAGTGCTGGGATTACAGGTGTGGGCTATCGTGCCCAGCCACAAGACCCTATGTTTAAAAAAAAGAAAAAAAAGTTGAGTTCAGCCAAATTTCCTCTCTTTATCCATGTTCGCTTGCCCTTCTGCCATGTTGTGATGCAGCACAAAGGCCTTCACTAGATGCTGGTGCCATGCTCTTGGATGTCCCAGCCTCCAGAACCATAAGCCAAATAAACTTCTATTGTTTATAAATTGTCCAGTCTGTGGTATTCTGTTATGCACCAGAAAACAGACTAAGACAGGTGGGGAATTATGCTTCCTTTCCTTTAGGGTGGATTATCTAATCCCTTTGCATTGGAATCCCTCTGCATGGGAGATTTGTCTCATCTCCCCTGTTTATTAGTTTATTCAATCTTTTTATATCAATATGGACTCCTGGGTATTTATTTTATTCTTTAGCTTATAATTCAATATTACTTTATTTTGTTGTGCAAATTATTCCAGTGTCAGCCATTTGGAGCACTTGTTGTTTCCTTTGCCCCTTTGATTAATGCCCATCATTGTGTTTTGTTTTGTTTTTCTTTTCATTTCTGGCACTATGAGATGAATCCTGTATATTTTTCATCTCAAACATTGTATTTTTTATATCTAGAAGTTTAATTTTGGTCTTTTTTTTTTATTTTATTTCATTTTATTTTTTTGAGACGGAGTCTCGCTCTGTCGCCCAGGCTGGAGTGCAGTGGCGCAATCTCAGCTCACTGCAAGCTCCGCCTCCCGGGTTCATGCCATTCTCCTGCCTCAGCCTCTCCAAGTAGCTGGGACTACAGGCGCCCGCCACCACGCCTGGCTAGTTTTTTGTATTTTTAGTAGAGACGGGGTTTCACCGTGGTCTCGATCTCCTGACCTCGTGATCCGCCCGCCTCGGCCTCCCAAAGTGCTGGGATTACAAGCGTGAGCCACCGCACCCGGCCTAATTTGGGTCTTTTAAAAATTATCTTCTTTTTTTTTTTTTCCCAAGTTGGAGTCCTACTCTGTCGCCCAAGCTGGAGTGCAGTGGCACAATCTCAGCACAAACTCTGACTCCCGGGTTCAAGCAATTCTCCTGCCTCAGCCTCCCAAGCAGCTGGGATTACAGGTGCCTGACACCATGCCTGGCTAATTTTTTTGTATTTTTAGTAGAGACAAGGTTTTGCCATGTTGGCCAGGCTGGTCTCAAACTTATGACCTCAGGTGATCCGCCCACCTCAGCCTCCCCAAGTGCTGGAATTACAGGCGTGATCCACCATGCCCAGCCTCCTCTTCTGGCTGGGCATAGTGGCTCACACCTGTAGTCCCAGCACTTCGGGAGGCCGAGGCGGGTGGATCATGAGGTCAGGAGATCGAGACCATACTGGCCAACACAGTGAAACCCCGTCTCTACTAAAAATACAAAAAATTAGCTGGGTATGGTGGCGGACGCCTGTAGTTTCAGCTACTTTGGAGGCTGAGGCAGGAGAATGGCGTGAACCCGGGAGGCGGAGCTTACAGTGAGCCGAGATCTCGCCACTGCACTTCAGCCTGGGCAACAGAGCGAGACTTGGTCTCAAAAAAAAAAAAAATTATCTTCTATTTCACTACTTAACGTGTTCATTTATTCCTCTAGCTTCTTGAGCATATGGAATATAGTTATAATAACTGTTTTTAAAACCTTTTCTACTAATTCTTTCATCTCCTGCTTACAGGTCATATTTTCCTGCTTCTTTGGAAGCCTGGTAATTTTTTTTTTTTTCATAGGGTCTCACTATGTTGCCCAGGCTGGCTTTAAACTCCTGGGCTTGAGTGATCTTTTCACCTCAGCCTCCTGACTAGCTAGGACTATAGACATGCACCACCTCACCTGGCTTATGCCTGGTTATTATTATTATTTGCATCAGATTCTTGCCTAGGCTGGAGTGTAGTGTCACAATTATGGCTCACGATTATGGCAGCCTCCACCTCCTGGGCTCAAGTGATCCTCCCACCTCAGTGTCTTGAGTATCTGGGACTATAGGCACACACCACCATGCCTGGCTAATTTTTGTAATATTTTGTAGAGACGGGGTTTTACCATGTTGCCCAGCCTGGTCTTGAACTCCTGGGCTCAAGTGATCTGCCCCTTGGGCCTCCCAAAGTGTTCGTATTATAGGTGTGAGCCACCACCCCTGGCCAAATGTTTTTATTTTTTGTGGAGATGGGGTCTTGCCGTGTTGCCCGGGCTGGCCTCAAACTCTTGGGCTCAAGCAATCCTTCTGCCTTGCCCTCCCAAAATGCTGGGATTACAGACATAAGCCACTGTGCCCAGCATTCCTGGCGATTTTTAAGTGGATGCCAGACATAATTTTTACCTTGTTGGATGCTGGATATCTTTGTATTTCCAAATATTCTTAAGCTTTTTACCTGGGATGTGATTAACATAATTGGAACTAGTTTAACTCTCTTTGGTCTTATTTTAAAATTTTGTCTTTTTAAATTTTTAAACTGAGACCAGAGTGATGTTTTGTGTAAGCTTAATTTTTCCCCACTAGTAAGCTCTCAGAACTCTCCCTGACGGCTCATGAATTACGAGGTTTTCCACTTCAGTGGTGGAAGCTATAGGAATTGTTGTCTTTAACCCTTTCAGTCTGTTCTTTCCTCAGGCTCAGGTATTTATGTCACACATGTGCTGATTAGTACTTAACTGAATACTCAAGGCCAGGGCTGTCTACAGTTCTCCAGCATCTTCTCTTACATCGCTTTCCTTTCTGGTACTCTTTCCTGTTGGCTCTAGCTGTCTTGCCCTCACTGGACTTCCAGCTCCATCTCCTCAATTCAGTGAGCCTGCTAGGCTCCACCTGGATTGCCCCAGCTGTGAATATTTATCTAGCAATCATGGAGATCGCCTTGATTATTTTTCATCTTTCAAGAATTTCTATTCTACCAGCCTAGGCAACATAAAATAAATCGTAAAAATAGCAGGGCGTGGGCCAGGTGCAGTGGCTCACATTTGTAATCCCAGCATTTTGGGAGGCTGAGGTGGGTGGATCATGAGGTCAGGAGTTCAAGAACAGCCTGGCCAACATGGTGAAACCCCGTCTCTACTCAAAGTACAAAAATTAGCTGGGCGTGGTGGCGGGCACCTGTAATCCCAGCTACTTGGGAGGCTGAGGCAGAGAATTGCTTGAACCCAGGAGGCAGAGGTTGCAGTAAGCCAAGATCGTACCACTGCACTTCAACTTGGGTGACAGAGCAAGACTCCATCTCAAAAACAACAACAACAACAACAACAACAAAATAGCTGGGTGTGGTGGCAAATGCCTGTAGTCCCAGCTACTTGGGAGGCTGAGATGGGAGGATCACTTGAGCCCAAGAGGTCAATGCTGCAGTGAGCTATGATCATGCTACTGGACTTTAGCCTGGGTAACAAAGTGAGACTGTCTCTGACATGGTTTGGCTGTGCCCCCACCCAAAATCTCATCTTAAATTGTAATCCCCATTATCCCCACAATCCCCATGTGTCAAGGGAGAGGGGGAGGTAATTGAATCATGGGGGTGGTTTCCTCCATGCTGTTCTTGTGATAGTGAGTAAATTTTCATGAGATCTGATGGTTTTTTTTTTTTTTTTTTGAGACAGAGTCTCACTCTGTCACCCAGGCTGGAGTGCAGTGGTGTGATCTCGACTCACTGCAAGTTCCGCCTCCTGGGTTCACACCATTCTCCTTCCTCAGCCTCCCGAGTAGCTGGGACTACAGGCGCCTGCCACTTTGCCCGGCTAACTTTTTTGTATTCTTAGTAGAGACAGGGTTTCACCGTGCTAGCCAGGATGGTCTCCAGCTCCTGACCTCGTGATCCACCCGTCTCGGCCTCCCAAAGGGCTGGGATTACAGGCGTGAGCCACTGCCCCTGGCCTGATCTGATGGTTTTATAACAGGCTCTTACCCCTTTACTGGGCACTTCTCCTTCCTGACACCTTGTGAAGAAGGTGCCTTGCTTCCTTCCCCTTTGCCTTCCACTATGATTGTAAGTTTCCTGAGGCTTCCCCAACCATGCTGAACTATGAATCAATTAAGCCTCTTTCCTTTATAAATTACCCAGTCTTGCCAGGTGCGGTGGCTCACACCTGTAATCCCAACACTTTGGGAGGCCAAGGCGGGTGGATCACTAGGTCGAGACCAGCCTAGCTAACATGGTGAAACCCCATCTCTACTAAGAATACAAAAATTAGCCAGGCGTGGTGGTGTGTGCCTGTAATCCCAGCTACTCGGGAAGCTGAGTCAGGAGAATTGCTTGAAACCGGGAGGCAGAGGTTGCACTGAGCTGAGATCGTGCCACTGCACTCCAGCCTAGGTGACAGAGCAAGAGTCCATCTCAGAAAACAATAAATAAATAAATAAATAAATAAATAAATAAATAAATAAATAAATAAATTACCCAGTCTTGGGTTTGTCTTCATAGCAGTGTGAAAATGGACTAATACAGTCTCTAAATACAAAAGAAAGAAGAATATGTCTTCTGTTGCCTGGTGGCCAGTGTCTTGAGAAACATTTGCTATATGATTTCCCTTGTCTTGGTTGTTTCAGTAGAAAAAGTAAATCTAGTCCCTGTTATTCCGACCTGGCCAGAAGCTGAAGCTCTTGGCCCCCACAGTCTTTTTTTTTTAGATGGAGTCTCACTCTGTTGCCCAGGCTGGAGTGCAATGGCACTATCTCAGCTCACTGTAACTTCTGCCTCCTGGGTTCAAGCAATTCTCCTGCGTCAGCCTCCTGAGTAGCTGTGATTACAGGTGCCCGCCACCACACCCAGCTGATTTTTGTATTTTTGGTAGAGACGGGGTCTCACCATGTTAGTCAGGCTGGTCTCAAACTCCTGACCTCATGATCCGCCCTCCTAGTCCTCCCAAAATGCTGGGATTACAGGCGTGAGCCACCGCACCCAGCCGACCCCCACAGTTTTTTTAAATGAGTGGCTACTTTTACATATACTAGTCACTTTAATCAGTTTATCTCTGTATATGGTAAAACTATTAAGGTGACTATTAATTCTAGGCACTTTGTAAGAGGTCCCTCCACCACTACCTTTCATCTTGTTTTCCATAGCAGCTGCATCTTACATTCCCACCAAAAGCACACAAGGGTTCCAGTTTCTCCAAATCCTCATGTAATTCCCATTCCTTTTAAAATAGTTTTAACATATTTGCTTTGTTTTTTGCTCTTGTTCTTGAGAGACAAGGTCTTGCTATGTTGTCCAGTCTGGTCTTGAACTCCTGGCCTCAAGTGATTCTCCTGCCTTGGCCTCCAAAAGTGCTAGGATTACAGGCAAGAGCCACTGCACCCAGCCCACGTTTATTTTACAATCTCTTTATAAATTATGCTACTGTCTCAAGTTATTGTGGGTGCTAATTTTCCTGTTTATTAGGTCTGCTGATGGTTAAATATGGCAGATAGTTTCCTTGACTACTTCATGTTTTTCTATTGTGAGCATTCCATTTGGCTTGGGTTGTGACGATGTCTCTACAGAGAAGTTGTGCATGGATATTACTTGCCCAGGACCAATTTTTGCACTGCTTTCTTAGCTGAAGCTATCAATACCAGGAGGGCAGCACAAGTCCCTACAAATCTAATCTACAAATAGGGTTCCCAAATCCATTCACAGTGTAGGCTTACAGTTTTGATTTTCCATGGTTGACTGGCCCTGATCCTCACTTCTATGCATCCCAGGCAGAGACAAGCTTCCTTTCTATTTCTCTGGACTGTTGTACTGAGTTTTTCTAGAACTCTCTTCAATGAATATATAGTCTGGGAGGAGTATCCAGTCTTTTTTTTTCCCTTAAGACAGTGCCTCACTCGGTTGCCCAGGCTGGAGTGCAGTGGGGGAACATGGCTCGTTAGAGGCTTAAGCGATCCTCCTGCCTCAGCCTCCCAAGTAGCTGGGACCACAGGAATGTCACCACACCCGGCTAATATTTTTATGTTTTGTAGAGACATGGTCTCACTTTGTTGCCCAAGCTGGTCTCGAATTCCTGGGCTCAAGCAATCCTCCCATCTCAGCCTCTCGAAGTGCTGGGATTACAGGTGTGAGCCACCACACCTGGCCCTCCAGTCTTTATACATGGGCTTCAGTTCCAACTCTCAGGGCCACACGGACCCAAGGTTCCATCTCCCATCATTGCATGTGTGGTAAAACCCAAATCTCTAGCAGCTGGGTCCTGTCTGTATCCAACAACCACCTCCAAGACAAGAGAGACATCAGGCCACATCGTATTGCTCTGGTTCCCTTTTTGTTTTTGACTCCTGAGGATTTCCTCTTACATGTTCAGCAATGAATTTCCTCTTTTTTTTTTTTTTTTTTTGAGACGGAGTCTTGCCCTGTCGCCTAGGCTGGAGTGCAGTGGCAGGATCTCGGCTCACTGCAACCTCCGTCTCCCAGGTTCAAGCAATTCTCCTGCTTCAGCCTCCCGAGTAGCTGGGATTACAGGCATGTACCACCACGCCCAACTAATTTTTGTATTTTTAGTGGAGACAGGGTTTCACCATGTTGGCCAGGCTGGTCTCAAACTCCTGACCTCAAGTGATTCACCTGCCTCGGCCTCCCAAAGTGCTGGGATTACAGGTGTGAACCACCGTGCCCGGCCAGCAATGAATTTACTTTCTTTCCCTGTGTGCTTGCTTGCTTCCTTTCTTGTATAGGCAGGGTTTTCTGGTGTTTGTGTTAGAAAAGGTTCCCAGCCAGGCACAGTGGCTCACGCCAGTAATCCAGCACTTTGGGAGGCCAATGCAGGAGGATCCCTTGAACTTAGGAGTTTGAGACCAGCCTGGACAACACAGGAAGACCCTGTCTCTATTTTATGTAACTATATTTAAAAGATAAAAATAAAAAAAGTTTTTAAAATGTTCCATACTAGCTCAGTCTGATGTTGGAACCAGAAGTGTTTTTATACATAAAGGGCACATCCTGATAATTTTCCTAAAAATCTGCAGACAGTCTCAATGGTGAATGAAACTCTACTGTAGGAACAGAATGGTGTGGGCTGCTTAGAAACAACAGTTTTCTTGTGTTTGTTTGTTTTACGTACAGGGTCTTGTTCTATTGCCCAGGTTGGAGTGCAGTGGTATGATCACAGCTCACTGCAGTCTTGACTTCCTGGGCTCAAGCGATCCTCCCATCTCAGTCTCCCAAGTAGCCAGGACTATAGGCACATGCCATCACACCCAACTAATTTTTAAATTTTTTGTAGAGACTGGAGGGGGTCTCTCATTGATACAGGAGTGGGACAGGGAAGTGCTGAGTAGAGAAAGGCAGGGTCCCTGGCGAGGGCCCCACCCATGGACCTAGGTGAAGACAAGCACTCCTGTTTTTGTGCCCAAATGTTGCATTTTCCAAGACCACTCTGGTCTGCACGCCCCCCATCTTGTGCCTATATAAACCCCATACCCTAGTGGGCATACATACAAGTGGCTGGATATCGAGAGGAACACATCAGAAGAACACATGGATGCTGACAGGCCATCAACTGCAGAAGGATGCGGATGTCTAGGGAAATTCAGCTGAGGATGGTTGAAGGAGAGCCCGGCAACTCCAGGGGAAGACCAACTTCCCACTCCATTCCCCTTCTGTTTCCCCATACATCTGCTGAGAGCAACCTCCACCATTCAGTAAAACCTTGCACTCATTCTCCAAGCCTATGTGTAATCCTATTTTTCCGGTACACTAGGGCAAGAACCCAGGATACAGAAAATTCTCTGTCATTTTGATAAGGCAGAGGGTCTAACTGAGCTGATTAAAACAAGCCGTCTTCGGACGGCTAAACTGAAGAGCACTCAGACGGCTAAACTGAAGAGCACATGGTAACACACACCTACGAGGGCTTCGGGAGCTGTAAATACTCAACCCTAGATGCTGCTGTGGGGTTGGAGCCCATGCTCCCCACGACCTGCCCATCTGTATGCTCCCCCTAGGGTTTGAGCTACAGGGCACCGAAGACACGAGCCACTCCCCCGCTGTCGCACACCCTGCGAGGGGGACAAGGGAACTTTTCCTGTTTCATTACTATGTTGACCAGGCTGGTCTTGAACGCCTGGCGTCAAGCAATCCTCCCACCTTGGCATAACTGCTGGGATTACAGGTGTGAGCCACTATGCCTGGCCTAAACAACAGTTTTCTCAGTGCTTTGACTCATCAACATTTCAAAATATTTTGGGTCCATGCTTGAGCAGGGGGTTAACATGGAGAAGACAATGGGGGCTGTGAACTTGTGGAAGAGGGGGCTATCACTTGAGAGGAGGATTGGACTTGCTTACTTGCTCCTGAAGGCAGACTGGTACTGGAAGGGGAAACTCTGGCTTCATGAGGCAGAAACTTCTCCAAATCGTATTAACATGGAAGCAGCTCTTCACCCCAGTATTTGGTGGTCTTGCTACCTGGTTTGTTTGCTTGCAAGCCAACAAGCCAGGTATCAAGACCACAAAAATACTTTTTTTTTCTGGGGTGGGGGGATTGTTTGTTTAGACAGGATTTCTCTCTGTTGCCCAGACTGGAGTGCATTGGCACACTCATAGCTCACTGCAGACTTGAGCTCCTGGGCTCAAGTGATCCTCTCACCTCAGCCTCCCTAGTAGCTAGGGAGAACTACAGTTGTGTGCCACCATACCCAGCTAAAATTTTTTTTTTTTTTTTTTTTTTGTAGAGACAGGATTTTGCCATGTTGCCCAGGCTGGTCTCAAACTCCTGGGCTCAAGCAATCCTCCCACCTCAGCCTCCCAAAGTGCTAGGATTACAGGCGTCAGCCACAAAAATACTGTCAATAGGCAGAAAAATAATGTCTTAGCAACTCACATCCATGTTAATTGTTTGTTTCTAGGTCTTGCTAGCTCAAATTCCACTTGTCTGTCTTAATCACCATCTAAAAGATGCCTTTGTTTTTGAGAATCCATGTGTTTGTGTAGGTTCACCACTTTCTTTGAATCTTCTGAATACCTAAAATAAACCTTTGAAATCTAGATCAAGCACAGTCTGGGTTGAGATGAGAGAAAACTGAGCGGATGGTTGTGTATGTATCAATGTGTAGAAAGAGGCATCCATTGTTATGGCAACCAGCATCCTTAACTGATGCAATCCTGTTCCCAATAACATGAGATGTGATTAAAAATTGACATTGCAGCAAGGAAGAACACATGCAATGCGTTGGCGTGGCAACCAGAATAAGTTAAATTCCGCATAAATTTAAACCTGTTGATCACAGCAATTTGAGAATTTGCCTACATTTCATTAGGAACCCTTTTCTCATCTGGCCTGGGAGGGAGTCAGGAGCCTGGAGGTCTGACATGTGTCCATGACTTAAGGCCAAGTAAAATCAAGGGATTAAATTAAATCATTGTTTCTGTAAAAACAAGGGATTAAATTAAATCGTTGGTGTGGGAGAGGGGGCTGGATGGTGGACTGTATCAAAAGTTGCCCTGTTTTCATCTGCATACCATACATCATTTAGTCATTCAACAGATATTTATTAAGCACCCACTCTGTGCCCTGCTCTGGGCTAGGTACTAGGAATACAAAAACTAATGTTTCCTACCCTCTTGGAGCTTGAAACCTCTTAGCCTCTTGAATTACTCAAATCTATGTGAAGTGCCAGCTGCGGTATGTGTAAGCGAGACAGGTATCTTGTGTTACCAGAACCAATAACAAGGAGATTTGATTAATTAGAGAGATCAGGTGGAGGCGAAGAGATCAAACTGAAGCAGAGAGGAGCAGTGACTGCTAAACCACCACAGGAACCCAAACTGAAAACGACCATACGCCATCAAGTGGGTGATAGTCTTTACCAATGTCGAAATGGAGGACCTGGGGGATAGTGATGTTACCCAGCCCGTGGCAGTGGGGTCGCCCAAAAGTAGACGCGGCTAATGTAGCTCTTTATGCCCGGCAGGGCCAGGACCAAAGCCCCCGCACGAGAGTTCCTCTCTCCGGTCGCACGTGCCCTTCACCCTTCCTGAGGCCGTTTTCTGACGCTCCTGAGCTCCCCTCCAGGGGAAGGGCAGGATCGATGGGAAGGCGTTGGACAGAGCAGACACTCGGCTGGGCTGCGTCCCCGGGTGCAGCCTCGTCTTTTGTCACTAACCACTCAGCTCGGTAGCCCTCCAGGCTCTCTCTTCGAGCTCCGCGGTCCCTGCGCCCCCGCTGCGCTCTGCTAGCTGTGATGCAGGGGTTCGGGGGCAGGAAAAATCTCGACCCGCCGCGCCCGTGCGGCAAACCTGTCCTAGGTTGAGGGGGCATGAGGCGCGCACAACCAGGGCCTCGAAAGCAGGCAAGAGGGCGCGGGCGCCACAGAAGCCTGGGCCGGCGCCTGGGCCGGGCAGATGTACCCGGCGTTCGGGCCCAGCGCTCTGCGTCCTGCAGGGAGGCGGACCCGCCCCCCCGAGCGCGCAGGCGCGCGGCGCCCGGCTCGGACCACAGCTAGGCGCTGGGCGGCCACCGGCTGGCCAGGCAGGTAAGCACCCAGCGATGCGTGGGCTCAGACCTTGCGTCCCCTGGGCGCCGCGCCACCCCGCTCCGTCCAGAGCGGCGAGGGCTCGGGTCTGCGGCCCCGGCGTCTCGCTCCTTCCAAGCGCCTCCGGCGCGGGGCGCGGGCTGGGGAGGAGGTTCGGGAAAACGCCGGGGAAAGCGGTCTGGGCGGAGCGCTCAGGGGACCGGGCGGGTGCGGGACTCCAGGCCCAGCCGACCCTGCGGCGTGGCTTTGGGCTGCGATCAGGAGGGGCGAGGAGGATGGAGGCTGCGTGTTTGGAGATATGCAATCAATTAAGAGTTTTTTATTAATGGAAAGGAGGTGTGGAGGGCGGGGTTTTGGTTTTCTTGGGAAATGAATGAGTCATTTGGCAAACTTTCCTACCATTAATTTTCGATTTTTATAATGGAATATGGAATTTTTTTTGTTTCTCTTTCTTTTTTGTTTTTTGGTGGGTTTTTTTTTGGCCATAAAGAGAAAGAATAAAAAGAATTCCGCCATTTTAGCGTTTTAAAAAGTAACCGTTCTGCGGAACTGTCGGATCAGTGACCGCCCCGCCCGCCTTTGCCTGTACCAATCCCGGGAGGCTGGTGGCGGGTCCCGATCCTGGAACCCTGCGCTCAGGGCCGCTTCCATACCCTCCCGCGTCCGGGAAGCAGCTGCGGCGAGGGGCGGGGCCGAGGCCCCAAGTTTGTGGCCCTCAGCCTTGCTGTGTGTTGTTTTCGGGGTAGCTGTCGAAGGCTCTACTCCCCACCCAACACCTATAGTAAGGGCATTTATTGGGTGTTTTTGTACACAAGGCCTTGGAAGGCAAGGGATTGAGGAAACCTTGTCAGACATCAAGAGAAAATACCCATGGACACATTCAGCCAACAGATATTTATTGAGCATCTGCTATGTGCACGGCTCTGGGCTGGGGCTACAATGGTTGTTTTAGGTCGGGTCCCCTGGAAACAGACTCCAGTAGCAAGATTTGAGTGTAGGTTTATCGGAGTGCTCTTGCGAATATCACCAGTAGGGGAATGACGGGTTGGGCGGAAGAAGCTGAACTGCTGATGTAGTATCAACAGAGGCCTCAGCCTGACCTAATGGAAGCTCTGGAACTGAAATGGCCCTGCAGAGGTGTTCCAAAGTAAGGCAAGGGGGTGGGGTCTTTACACCTCATAGCAACTCGTCATTGGCTGGCGGCTTCTAGGAGAGCGTTCAAGTAGGGTAGCTCCCTGGGCTCGGAGCAGTTCCAAGAGAGGCTGACGGCAGAAGGCTGAAAACTTTCTTCAGTGTCCACCAGAAACCCAGACTCTTCTGAGTCCCCTCTTACTTCATGGCAGACTCCTTCTCAGTCCCTTTTGCTAGACCCGTTTCCTGTTCCCAACCTATAAATGTGGGTGTGCTCCGAAGTTCTCACTTTTTTCTTTATACTCAGTTATGTGGTTTTCTTTTTCTTTTTTTTTCTTTCTTTCTCTCTCTCTCCTTCCTTCCTTCCTCCTCTCCCCTCCCCTCCCCTTTCTCTCTGACAGGGTCTTGCTGTGTTGCCCAGGCTCAAGTGTAGTGGTGTGATCACAGCTCACTGCAGCCTTTACCTCCCAGGCTCAAGCAACCCTCCCGCCTCGGCCTCCCCAGTAGCTGGGACCACAGGGGTGCACCACCATGTTCAGCTAATTTTTAAAATCTTTTGTTGAGGCTGAGGCCTCACTATGTTGGCCATGCTGGTCTCAAACTCCTGGGCTCAAGTGATCCTCCCACCTTGGCCTCCCAAAGTGCTAGGATTACAGGCATGAGCCACCAGACCTCGCCCCAGTTCTGTGGTTTTAAATGCCATCTACACATGCTGGTCTTCAAATTTATACCTCCAGCCCCAACCTCATCCATTATCTCCAGAATATAAGCTTCATGAGAGCATTTTGTCATGTTTGTGACTGTAACCCCAGAGCACAGAATGGTGGTGACACCTACTTGGTCCTCCCATGCTTGCTGGAAAAGAGGCAGCCAACCCAAACAGAAATGCAGTCTTCAAATCCAGCTTCTTCAATAGACCTGAGATGTGACAGGGTTTGACACAGAGTGAAATTCTTTCAGAAGTAACCACATTCACTCTTAACTGCCAATATTTCAAATAAAAAGATTATTTATTTATTTATTTATTTATTTATTTATTTATTGAGACAAGGTCTCATTTTGTCACTCAGGCTGGAGTGCAGTGGCGCGATCTTGGCTCACTGCAACCTCCACCTCCTGGGTTCAAGGGATTCTCCTGCCTCAGCCTCCCCAGTAGCTGGGATAACAGGCGTGTGCCCCCATGCCCAGCTACATTTTTGTATTTTTGGTAGAGATGGAGTTTCAACATGTTGCCCAGGCTGGTTTTGAACTCCTGGCCTCAACTGATTGGCCTCCCAAAGTGTTGGGATTACAGGCGTGAGCCACCACGCCTGGCCTGCCTGGCTAACTTTTGTACTTTTTGTAGAGATGGAGTTTCACCATGTTGCCCGGGCTGGTCTCCAACTCCTGAGCTCAAAGCAATCCACCCACCTTGGCCTCCCAAAGTGCTGGGATTACAAGTGTGAGCCACCACGTCTGGCCTAACTCTATTTAAAGGTATTTAAAATAGTACAAGTACTTCAGCTGTGCAAAGCAAATTGGAATTGAAATTCAGGGAATTATGTTTTATAATTTTTTTTTTTTTTTTTGAGGTGGAGTCTTATTCTGTTGCCCAGGCTGGAGTGCAGTGGCATGATCTTGGCTTACCGCAACCTCCACCTCCTGGGTTCAAGCAATTCTCCTGCCTTAGCCTCCCAAATAGCTGGGATTACAGGCGCCTGCCACCACACCTGGCTATTTTTTTTATTTTTTTGTGTTTTTAGTAGCAATGGGGTTTCACCATGTTGGCCAGACTGGTCTTGAACTCCTGACCTCAGGTGATCTACCTGCCTCGGCTTCCCAAAGTGCTGGGATTAGAGGTGTGAGCCACTACGCCCAGCTAATTTTTTTTTTTCTTTAGAGACAGGGTCTTGCTCTGTCACCTAGACTGGAGTACAGTGGTGAGATCATGGCTCACTGCAGCCTTGACCTCCCAGGCTCAAGCAATCCTCCTGCCTCAGCCTCTGGAGTAGCTGGGACTACAAGCATATACTGCAACACCTGGCTTATTTTTTTATTTTTATTTATTTATTTTTTTTTTCTGAGACGGAGTCTCGCTCTGTCATCCAGGCTGGAGTGCAGTGGCGCAATCTCGGCTCACTGCAAGCTCCGCTTCCCGGGTTCACGCCATTCTCCTGCCTCAGCCTCTCCGAGTAGCTGGGACCACAGGCGCCCGCCACCACGCCCGGCTAATTTTTTTGTATTTTTAGTAGAGACAGGGTTTCACCGTGGTCTCGATCTCCTGACCTTGTGATCTGCCCGCCTCGGCCTCCCAAAGTGCTGGGATTACAAGCGTGAGCCACCGCACCCGGCCTATTTTTTAAATTTTTTATAGAGACAGGGTCTCCCTGTGTTGCCTAGGCTGGTCTCGAACTCTTGGGCTCAAGCAGTCCTCCCACCTCAGCCTCCAAAGTACTGGGATTACAGGTGTGGGCCGCTGCATTGGGCCCATACAGTGTTTTTTTGTTTTTGGTTTTGGTTTTGGTTTTTGAGATGGAGTCTTGCTCTGTCTCCCAGGCTGGAGTACAGTGGGACGATCTCGGCTCACTGCAGCCTCCACCCTCCACCTCCCGGGTTCAAGCGATTCTCCTGCCTCAGCCTCCCCAGTAGCTGGGATTACAGGCACATGCCACCAAGCTGGCCCCATACACTGTTTTTTATTAACAAGTTCAAGTTACTGAAATCCAACACAAGGACTTATTAAGCACCTACTATGTGCCAGGTACTAAGTGTCGGGGATACAGCAATGAACAAGACAGACAGTCAGCATTTATGTGGAGATGACTGATCAAACACATAAATAAATAAAGATCACTATTGATTATAACGAAGGACGAGAAAGAAAGAAATATATAATAGTAATGAGACAGATAGTGGTGGGATGGGGTGAGGGGTGTGCTGCTGCTTTAAATTCCTTGGTCAGGCCGGACTCGATGGCTCACGCCTATAAACCCAGCACTTTGGGAGGCCGAGGTGGGCGGATCACCTGAGGTCAGGAGTTCCAGACCAGCCTGGCAACATGGTGAAACCCCGTCTCTACTAAAAATTCAAAAAATAGCCAGGCTATGTGGTATGTGCCTGTAATCCCACCTAGTCAGGAGGCTGAGGTAGGAGAATTGCTTGAACCTGGGAGGCAGAGGTTGCAGTCAGCCGAGATGGCACCACTGCACTCTAGCCTGGGCAACAGAGCAAGACTCCGTCTCAAAAAAAAAAAAAAAAGAAAGACCTCTTCTGAGGAGGTGACTATTGAGTTGAGGCCTGGAGGATGGGAAGGAGCCAGTCAAGCAGAGAGCTTGGGGAAGGGCGTTCCAGGGGGAGGGAACAGCAAGGGCAAAGGCTGTGAGTGGGAATGTTGGTCAAGCAATAGAAGGAAACCAGAGTCTGTTGAGTGGAGAGAACAGGGGAAGAGTGGTGGAGGATGAGGCCAGAGGGAAAAGCAGAGGTCAGATTTTCTAGGGCAAAGCACTTTGATTTTACTGTAAGGGCAATAGAGAGCCATTGAAGAATTTAGATAGGGAAATTATGTGATTTGGTTTATGTTTTTAAAGCTTTTTCTTACTGGAGAGTAGACTGTAGGGGTGCAGGAAAGGAAGCAGGGAGATGGGTTAGAAGGTAATTTCAGAAGTCCAAAGAGAGCTGATGTTGGCTGGGACTAACATGGCAGCAATGGAGATGGACAGAAGTGGTTAGACCTTCAGTGTGTTTTGGAGGTAGCACTGACAGGCCAATTTTAATACGTCTAAGGCTGTGCTGTCCAATACAATAGTCATGGCTACTGTCGCTATTTATTTACTTATTTATTGTCAGAGACAGGGTCTCGCTATGTTGCCCAGGCTAGCCTCAAACCCCTGGGCTCAAGCCATCCTCCCGTGTCAGTCTCCAGAGAACTTGGGACTACAGGCATGTACCACTGTACCTACCTTCTGGTCACTATTTAAATTTAATTAAAATTAAATAAAATAAAAAATTTGGTCCCTCAGTCATAGTAGCCCATTTCAAGTGCTCAGTAGCCACATGTGGCTAGTGGCTACTGTGTTGGACAGTTTAAGTATTGAACATTCTCATTATCACAGAAAATTCTACTGGACAGTGCTGGTAAGGCAAGTAGGACAGTGGTCAGTACATTTTAGGTGCTGAGGAAATAGATATTAAATATATTCTTTGTATCTCTAGGTCTTTTTCTTTATGTCTTTACCTGTTGAATGGACTCTGTGAAATGCTTCTACTGCCTTTGCGTTATTAAAACAAAATCACGTACTGACTTGACTGTGTTTTCGTACACTATGTCTTTGCTCTTCAGATGCATACATTTGTTCAGCAGATGTTTGAGTGCCCACCCTGTGCTTGGGGTTGGAGGGAGTGGTGGACAGGGCCATAAAAGAACATGATCAGGAAAGATCCCACCTCCCAGGAAGATGAACCCTGTATGGGTGAAGGAAAACCTGGTACTTGAGGTCTCTGAATCCCCAGAGGGAGGAGGGAGTGATTCCAGTGGGGATAGAGGTGGGGTCAAGAAAAAGGTGAGTTTGGATGTGGCCTGGGCTATGTCCTGGAGACAACTGGCCAGACAGAATCTTGACCTGAGTCATGCTCCCCAGAGTCAGTTTTGTACATCACAGTTTACAAAGTACCCTCCACACATGCCACCCTACCCATCCTTACCATCCTTACAGAGACTGGGGAGGTGCGGGGCCTGGCCAGAACAGGAGCCAGACCTGATGCTGGCCTATGAAGACACCCTACTCCCCACAGGACTGAGGCCTTTCTCTGCAGGTTACGGGTTTGAAGGTGGCTAGCTTCTCAAAGAAGCCCCATCCCTTCACATCTCCATTGCTGCTGTAACAAAGGTCCCCACCTGATCACCCTGGGGGGCTATGTTTGGCTTGTAGGCCTGCCAGGATGGAGGGGCATGCTGAAATGGAGATGCTGAGGACACTGAAGGGGCCTTCCACAGGGGAGGTCAGCGTGCACTTGGTGGCCAGAGACAGCCCCGGTTCTGGTCCTCACCTGCCCGCAACTGCCTTCATCATTCCAGGTGAGTCAAGCTAGGGTAGGAGTCTAGGAAGGAAGAGCATCTCTGTACCTGCTCAAGCAAGTATGGATCCTGGAGAGGGGATGACCGTTTTCACTCTCCTCCACCTGCCTTCCTTCACATGCCTACACATGCATGGCCGGATTGAGGTAGGGCCACTAGACTCACCTGTGTCGTGTCTATTTGTGTATCTGTTTACAGCCAGTTCGGCCACTCTCGGCCTGCCCAGCAGTGCCCTGGATGTGTCTTGCTTTCCCCGGGAGCCAATCCATGTGGGTGCCCCGGAGCAAGTGGCCGGCTGCGAACCAGTTTCTGCCACCGTCCTGCCGCAGCTTAGCGCCGGGCCGGCCAGCTCCAGCACCAGCACAGTGCGGCTTCTGGAATGGACAGAGGCTGCGGTCCCGCCCCCAGGGGGCGGCCTGCGGGTCAGTGTCTGTGGGGATTGGCTAAGCCTCGTAAACCACAGCCATAGGGCGGGGCTTGCGGGCCCGGAGGCCGGACCTGAGGCGGAAGTGGGAGAAGCTGGCCCAGATGATGGGCCCTAGGGGTGGGCTTTGAGTGAGGGACTCTCGGGGCGTGGCTTGAGTTGAAGCACTCCTAGGCCCTGGGGACTATGGGGGCGTGGCTTGGAGTGAGGCACTCTGGGACTGGGCCTGTGGGTGTCTGGGGGCGTGGCCTAGACTGGGGCACCCTGACTGGGCCTGTGGTAGTTTGGGGGCGTGGCTTAGAGTGGGGTACCGTGGGACTGGGCCTGTGGGAGCCTGGGGGAGTGGCTTAGAGTAGGGCACCCTGGGACTGGACCCCGCAGGTGCTTGGGGGCGTAGCCTGGAGTGAGGGTTTGGCTGGTATATCTTGGAGTGAGGCGCCCTGGCGTGTAGTCTTGAGGCCTGCTGAGGGCGTGAGCTGGCATGAGGCGACAAGAGGGCCATGGCACCGACTCCGAGGTGGGTCAAGGGCCCGTACGGGAGTCGCAATCCTCAGACCCTCCCGCGCTCCAGTTCCGGATAAGCGAGTACAAGCCGCTGAACGTGGCGGGAGTGGAGCAGCCCCCGAGCCCCGAGCTGCGGCAGGAAGGCGTGACCGAATACGAAGATGGCGGGGCCCCGGCGGGAGATGGCGAGGCGGGCCCCCGACAGGCGGGTAGGAGCCCCGCTCCCCAGGCCCTGAGCTGGGCGCTGTGCAGGGTGGGGCGAGGCTTGAGCCCCAGAAGGTTCGGGGGCGGGGCTTGGGGTGGTCCTGGGGTGGAGAAGGCTGGAGGAGTCCATCCGATGCGGAGATGGACCGAGGCGGAGGCAGGGCCTGAGGGGGCGTGGGCGGAGCCTGAGTGTGGCTGTGATGGGGAGGGAGGCCTGAGGCCCATTTGGCCCCCGCAGAGGACCACCCCCAGAATCCTCCAGAAGATCCCAATCAGGACCCCCCAGAGGATGATAGCACCTGTCAGTGCCAGGCGTGCGGGCCTCACCAAGCCGCGGGTCCAGATCTTGGTTCCTCTAATGATGGCTGCCCTCAGCTGTTCCAGGAGCGGTAAGGGGAGGAGGTCGCAGCCCTACTTGCTCTACCTTCAGCCCCCAAAGCCTCATTCCTGTTCAGGGGTTAGGAGAGGGGCTGGGTGGTGCAGGGCGGGTGATTCTTTCCCTAAGGCCAGCCCTTCCTCAGGTCAGTCATAGTGGAGAACTCCTCAGGCTCCACCAGCGCTTCTGAGCTCCTCAAACCCATGAAGAAGAGGAAGCGCAGGGAATACCAGAGCCCATCAGAGGAGGAGTCGGAGCCAGAGGCCATGGTAGGAAGAGGGCAGTGGGGAAGGGAGGGGGAAGCTATAGCCTATGCCTCAATTCCCACTGTCCCCTCCCATCAATCCAGATTATGGAGCTGGGCCAGAGAAGACACACATAATGACGCACTCATCATGTTTTGGGGTCCCATCCTGAGTCAGGTCCTATACCTGGTTGAAGGGAAATGAATTAATCACTCTCTTGATTTTCCAGAGCTCCCAACTCAGTTTAGTGTCAAGGTTAAGACATAGTCACGTGAACTAGCACCCAAAGTACATGTGCAGGCAGCTGGAAAACTCCATCACTGGAGTCCAGTGCCTAGGCCAAAGGCCAGGGAACACCCAGGGCTCTAGCTGCAGAAGCTGGAAGGGGCAGAGCATGAATTCTACTGGGTGTGTAAGAGCATCACAGAGGAAGTTTTTGTGTACTCAGTTTCTCTACCAGATAATAAAGAGAGTTGTAGTCAGGCTGTTTAATTAGGATGTGCATGCTCATGTGAGTCTGTGCTCAAGTGATAGGGGGATGTCTGCTGGAGCTGCACTCCTGCTGGCGGCCTAGAAGAAATTCTGCCTGTTTGGGGCAGAACACCACATGGCCAGAGAGCCAGGTAGGGGCCAGGATCAGACCCTAGGGCTTCATCCCAAACCATGAGGAGAAGAAGCTGGGATCAGGCTTGCCTTCTACAGGAGAAGCAAGAAGAAAGAAAGGACCCAGAGGGACAACCCACCGCTAGCACCCCAGAGAGTGAGGAGTGGAGCAGCAGCCAGCCTGGTACGGTGGCCTGTGTGTATATATTCGTGTGAGGTGTGTATATACCTTTGGAGGTGTGAGGCTGAGAGTGTGGGTTATGATTGTGATGGTAGGTTGTACATGCATAAATGAGCATGAGTTAGTGTGTGTGAAAGAGAGAGAGACAGTGAGAGACTATTTTGGGTTTGTGTATTAGTGTATGTGTTTTCTTGGGGGTTATATTATGTGTTTGTTTATCCTCTATTATCCAGTTATGACTAGGCCCCAGTGTCAGGGAGATCTTGGCTCAATTTTTGAAGACATTAGTAACTTTTACTGGCACCACATGTCATTGCTTCTCTTTAGTGGTGGGGCAGGTCTGCCCTGGTCATTGGTCTAACATTTCTGTTTGGAACCCTATTCTCACTCTTTGATTCTAAGAAAAATGGAGCAGAGGTCATTCATTTCTCTAACCTTCAGGCCTTCTCTATTACCATCTCCACATTCCCACGTGACAACCGTCAACTGTAGCTAAGTAGCATACTTGTAATCACATAGATACTGTGTAGCAGTTGGTTTAATGTCTCTCTTCTGCCCTCAAAACCGTCAACACAAGGACAGTATCTGGTTTTTTTTTTATTTTTTAAATTTTTTAAATTAAAATTTTTGGAGGGTGACAAGGTCTTGCTCTGTTGCCCAGGCTGGAGTACAGTGGTGCAAACACAGCTCACTGAAGCCTAGTCTCAAGCAGTCTTCCACTTCAACCTCCTGAGTAGCTGGGACCACAGGTGCATGTCACCTTGCATGGCTAATTTTTAAAATTTTTTTATAGAGATGGGGATCTTACTTTGTTGCTCAGGCTGGTCTCGAACTGCTGGGCTCAAGCAGTCCTCCTGCCTAGGTTTCCCAAAGTTCTGGGATTACAGGTGTGAGGTACCACGCCTGGCCCTCTTTTTTTTTTTTTTCCTTTGAGACGGAGTTTCACTCTGTTGCCCAGGCTAGAGTGCAGTAGCGCCATCTTGGCTCATTGCAACCTCCACCTCTTGGGTTCCAGCAATTCTCCTGCCTCAGTCTCCTGAGTAGCTGGGACTACAGACACATGCCACCACACCTGGCTAATTTTTGTATTAATAGAGACAGGGTTTCACCATGTTGGCCAGGCTGGTCTCGAACTCTTACCTCAGGTTATCTGCCCACCTCAGCCTCCCAAGTGGTGGGATTACAGGAGTGAGCCAAGGCACGCAGCCTTTTTTTTTTTTTTTTTTATTCTTAATTTAAGAGACAGAGTTTCACTCTATTGCCCAAGCTGGCGTGTAGAGCTATTCACAGACACACTACAGCTTGGGACTCCTGGTCTCAAGGGATCCTCCTGCCCCAGCCTCCTGAGTAGCAGAGATTATAGGCATGTACCATTGTACTTGGTTCTTGTATCTGTTTTATTAATCATTTTATCCCTGGTGCTTAGCTAGAGCCTGGTATGGAATAGGTTCTCAATCAGTGTTTGTTCAGTGGATGAATGGATTGAATGGATGATTTGTATGTTGATGGTTTCTCTTGGACTATGGCTTAGTTGCCTCAGTCACTGTCTTTCCCGTCCCACAGAGAACCAGACAGATGAGGTCATTTCTTAGGACATTATCCTGCCTCGATGGATCCAGTGCCAGCTGGAGGAGCCCAATCTGCACCCAGGGCTCTGAACTTTTTATAGTGCTTCTTCCAATTCTGCCCATTGTAGCCAAACCAGAACTTCACTATTATGTCTCACCCATGGTGTTCATATCAGAAGGCAAAGGTTTAGCTCGCTTTGGTTTATGGCCTCTTAAGACTTATGCAGAGGAAAGAAGCAGTGTCTTAACTCTGTGGGCTCAACTCCTCTATCTTACTCAGATAAATAGATTCATAAATCAACATTCTTTTAGCTGGGTCCTGTTGACCAGTACAAAGTTATCTTTTGAAGCATACTACTCACTGTCTCAACTGTGAATATTAGTGTGACATTTTCCCCCAATGCCTTTTTTTTTTTTCCCAAGGAAAGAAACTGTATCAGTAGACAGAAGTTTGCATCTATGACTGAAATGTTTCCTACTCATTTTCAGTCTTCTGACAAAAGAATCTGGGGGGTAGGAATGGGGGTTGGGATTGCTTGAGTTTCTTGTATGTGGGAAGAATCTATGTTTGATCTATATTCTATTTGGCAGTTTGATGGCCAGCTATTCAATTCACGTCCCACAGACCTGACATACCTAGTGCTGACGGAGTGCTCTGGTAGTTTAAGAGTTAAAAACATATGACTTGTGCCCATTTGGGCCTTCTCTCTCATAGATCTTCTCCTTTTCGATAACCATATTTTGTGAATGATTTTCTAACACACCATTGCAAGTTTCTACAACTTACTTAGTCATTAATAGATGTTCTGACTGTGTTAACAGTTATAGTAGTCCCCTTTTATCTGCAGGGAATACATTCTAAGAACCCCAGTGGACACTTGAAACCATGGATAGTACTGAACCCTATAGATACTGTGTTTTTTCCTATCCATACCTACAATAAAGGTATGATAAATAATACACTTTAAGGCCGGGCACAGTGGCTCATGCCTGTAATCCTAGCACTTTGGGAGGCCGAGGCGGGCGGATCATGAGGTCAGGAGTTTGAGACCAGCCTGGCCAACATGGTGAAACCCCATCTCTACTAAAAATACAAAAAAAAAAAAAAAAAATAGCCAGGCATGGTGGCTCGCGCCTGTAATCTCAGCTACTCGGGAGGCTGAGGCAGGATAGTTGCTTGAACCCGGGAGGAGGAGGTTGCAGTGAGCCAAGATCGTGCCACTGCACTCCATGGACAACAGAGCAAGAGTCTGTCTCGGGGAAAAAAGAAAAAAGAGAATAGACTTTAAGGCTAGGCATGGTCCCTGTAATCCCAGCACTTTGGGAGGCTGAGGTGGGTGGATCACTTGAGCTCAGGAATTCGAGACCAGCCCGGGCAACATGGTGAAACCCTGTCTCTGCAAAAAATACAGATATTAGCTGGGCATGGTGGTGAGCATCTGTGGTCCCAATTACTTGGGAGACCGAGGCTGGAGAATCACTTGAACCCAGGAGGCAGAGGTTGCAGTGAGCCAAGAGTGCACCACTGCACTCCACCCTGTGTGACAGAAAGAAACCCTGACTCAAAAAAAAAAAAAAAAAAAAGGCTGGGCACAGTGGCTCACTCCTGTAATCCCAGCACTTTGGGAGGCCGAAGAGGGCGGATCAAGGTTGGGAGTTCGAGAGCAGCCTGACCAACGTGGAGAAACCCCATCTCTACTAAAAATACAAAATTAGCCAGGCATGGCGGCGCATGCCTAAAATCCCAGCTACTCGGGAGTCTGAGGCAGGAGAATCGCTTGAACCTGGGAGGCAGAGGTTGCAGCGAGTCGAGATTGTGCCATTGCACTCCAGCCTAGGCAACAGGAGTGAAATTCGGTCTCCAAAAAAAAAAAAAAAAGAAAAAGAAAAAGATGAGGTCTTGTTGTATTGCCCAGACTGGAGTACAGTAGCGATTCACAATGCAGTCTTAGCACATTGTAGCCTCAAACTCCTGGGCTCAAGGGATCCCTCTACTTCAGCCTTCTGAGTAACTGGGACTACAGGCACCCTGCTCTTGTTTTTGTTTTTTTTTTTCTAAATGGTGTCTTTTAAGGAGCAGAAAGTTCGTTTTGATGGTGCCCAATTTGTCAATTTTTTAATGATTTTGTGCTTTTTCCATACATTTTTATAAGGTACCAGTTCTTAATAGCTTTATTGAGATATAATTCACACACCATACAATTCATCCCTTTGAAGTGTACAATTCGGTGGGGGTTTTTTTTGGTGTATTCACAGAGTTCTGTAACCATCACCACAATAAATTTTAAAAACATTTCCATCACTCCCAAAAGAAGTCCTGTTATCTATTAGCCATCATTCCCCCTAAAGGCCACCAGCAGTCTGCTTTCTATATACCAGATTTGCCTATTTTGGACATTTCATATAAATGGAATTATATATTGTGGTTTTGTATGCCTGGCTCTTAGCACAATGTTTTCAAGGTTTACATATTTTAGGCTGGATGTGCTTCATTTTATTGCTGAATAATATTCCATTGTATGGGCATACCACACTTTGTTTATTCATCAGTTGATGGACATATGGATTGCTTCTACTTTTGCGCTATTATGAATAATGCCAGTATGAACATTTGTATACAAGTTTTTGTGTGGACATATGGACTCATTTTTCTTGGGTATATACTTAGGGGCGGAATTGTTCAGCCATATGGTAACTCCATGTTTAGCCTTTTGAGGAACTGTCACACTGTTTTTCAAAGTGTCTGCACCATTTTACATTCCCACCAGCAGTATATGAGGATTCCAGTTTATCCCCATCTTCACCAATGCTTGTTATTATCTTTTTAATTATGGTCATTCTAGAGGTTATCAAGTGGTATCTCATTGTGGTTTTGATTTGCATTTCCCTGATGGCTAATGATGTTAGCATGTTTTCATGTGCTTATTTGCCATTTATATATTTTCTTTGGAGAAATGTCTATTCAGATCCTTGCCCATTTTTAAATTGGGTTTAACAAACAGATTTTATATTGAAATACGAGGACTGCCATATGGAGTTGGTGAACAAGTTGAGAATCTGAGTGTGTAATTCAATACCAGACATGGATCAGTATGCTACTTAAAGCAGCACTTACTTAACTGTGGTCCTTAATCTAAGTTTACATGCAAAATTCTGTGACTTGTTTATGTGAATTGTCCATGGCTTTCATTACATTTTCAAAAGGGGTCCATTTATACTTCCTAGAAACCAAAGGCAATTTTAATGGCTGACACCAGGTAAACAATAGACTATAACATTTTGGAGTCCAGCCTCTTCAATTTGGTGTTCCCAGGCGTAGATCCCTATAAGACACATGTTAAATATAAATGTCAGGCTCTTGGTTAAACTTTCAGTGTCTTAAAATGAACTGATTATGAATTGGCTAACCATGCTCTATAGGAGAGGCAAACATACAAATATCTCTGTAGCAAATTGAAAGCAAAAAGACCCAGCACATAGTGGTACCCTGATGACTGCTTGTAATTAATTGGTTCTTCTTGAATCTTGGCATTCTATTCTTCCCTTTACATTTTCTGTAGACGTTGTAGTGAAAGGTCTGACTAGAACCATTAATTTTTTTTTTTTTTTTGAGACAGTCTCGCTCTGTCGCCCAGGCTGGAGTGCAGTGGCGCGATCTCGGCTCACTGCAAGCTCCGCCTCCCGGGTTCACGCCATTCTCCTGCCTCAGCCTCTCCAAGTAGCTGGGACTACAGGCGCCCGCCACTACGCCCGGCTAATTTTTTGTATTTTTAGTAGAGACAGGGTTTCACCGTGGTCTCGATCTCCTGACCTCGTGATCCGCCCGCCTCGGCCTCCCAAAGTGCTGGGATTACAAGCGTGAGCCACCGCGCCCGGCCAGAACCATTAATTTTTGAATTATCTGTATTGAAGTAACTGAAAGTATCCTGAAGAAGCTTCCCGAGGGAATGAGAAAGGAAAGAAGATGGGAGGGAAGTACTGTGTTGGTTTCTAGGTTTGCATCATTGAGGATCAGGGTTGAGGCAGGAGGAGGAAGAAGAATAGAGCTAAGAGAGTGTGGTAAGAAAGAAATGCCAAGATGGAATGGGTAGTTGGCAGCACATGAAGATCAAGAGTTGAAGAATAAGAATAGGTCATTGGATTTTGACCTTAGTAACTGAAGAGAGCAATTTCACTAGTGTGTAGAGGTAGGCATGAGACTAGGTGATTAAGAAAGGAATTCATCAAAAGGGCATAAAGTTCATAATACCCCCTTTTAGTTATTTTATTTTTTATCATTATTTTTAGAGACAGGGTCTTACTGTGTTGCCCAGACTGGCCTTAAACTCCTGAGTGCAAGTGATCCTCCTGCCTCAGCCTTCTGAGTAGCTGGGACTGCAGGCATATACCACTGTACCTGGCTCCCATTTTTTATTTATAGTAAACTTTATTTTCATTGATACTCCATTTAACATAATTTCAAAGTAGCTCTGTGCCCTAAGATGAGCAAAAGAACAGATATCCTAAATATCATAAGAGATTTTCTTCACACTGTTCCTCTGAGCACAGCATGAGGTTTCGGAGCCCCCAGTGTTGCCACTTAACATTTTATTCCTTGAGATTTTACCTCTAAGATACAGAAAGAGGCTGGGTGCAGTGGCTCACGCCTATAATCCCTGCACTTTGGGAGGCCGAGGCGGGTGGATCACGAGGTCAGGAGATTGAGACCATCCTGGCCAACATGGTGAAACCCCATCTCTACTAAGAATACAAAAATTAGCCAGGCATGGTGGCGTGCCCCTGTAGTCCCAGCTACTCAGGAGGCTAAGGCAGGAGAACCGCTTGAACCCATGAGGCGGAGGTTGCAGTGAGCTGAGATCGCGTCACTGCACTCCAGTCTGGGCGACAGAGCAAAACTCCATCAAAAAAATGATACAGAAAGAAGATATAATATCAATACACAATAATTAAACTGTATTAGGGTATCTGTGGGGTTGTAATGGTAACTGAGTTTTTCCCTGCTAAGTTTGGTGTCTTTTTTTTTTTTTTTTTTTTTGGAGACAAGATCTGGCTCTATCACCCAGGCTGGAGTGCAGTGGTGCGATGTCCGCTCACTGTGACCTCCGCCTTGCAAGACTCAAGCCATCCTCCCTCCTTAGCTTTCTGAGTAGCTGAGACTACAGGCACACACCACCATGCCTGGCTAATTTTCGTATTTTTGTAGAGACAGGGTTCTGCCATGTTGTGCAGGCTAGTCTCAAACTCGTGATCTCAAGCTATCCATCCGCCTTGGCCTCCCGAAGTGCTAGGATTACAGACATGAGCCACTGTGCCCGGCCAGTGGTGTCTTTTTTTTTTTTTTCTAAAGTAAAATGTCAGATGGCCGGGCATGGTAGCTCACCTCTGTAATCCCAGCACTTTAGTAGGCTGAGGCAGGTATTCACTTGAGCTCAGGAGTTTGAGACCAGCCTGGTCAACATGGTGAACCCCATCGCTAATAAGAATACAAAAAAAAAAAAAAAATTAGCTGGGCATAGTGATGCACACCTGTAATCCCAGCTACTCAGGAGGTTGAGGCAGGAGAATCACTTGAACCTGGGAAATGGAGGTTGCAGTGAGCCGAGATCCGCCACTGCGCTCCAGCCTGGGAGACAGAGTGAGACCCTGTCTCAGAAAAATAATAAAAATAAATAAAGTAAAATGTCAGAATATGCAAAAATGCTGTACTTATTTCTGAAAATAAATTACCTTGAAAATAGTGGAAGTTTGAAGATTTTTAATTCTTCAAGAGTCCAAGCTGGGAGATGACTGCTACTTATGGGGTTTATTCAACATACTGATTCCAAGCTTGGCGACCATCAGCAAACTGGTACCTGCAATTAAACCTGGAGACATAAATTTTCCAGAGTGGTAGAATCTCATTCCCATAATGCCAGCCAAGGTCTCAGATGTAGCTAGGAAAACCCAAGCATCCCTTGGATCCTGAGAGCTGATAAGCACCCAGGCCTGTTAAACCCCCAAAGAGGAATAGCATTCTACCTGCTTTTGCATAGTCAGTGATCCCTCCAGAGGCAACCAGTGCTGCCTAGCCAAAAGCCAAACCAGTGCAAAGGCACTAGTGGACCAGTATCCTGCGGCATTGTTCTCTTCTCACCCTGTCCTGTCAGACAGGAGACTATATAGCAGGCCTGCATTTGCACTGCTCTCCTGAAGGTCTGTACTGGTCAACAAGATCCCCTTATCCTTTTAATATCTGTAGGACATTTTTTAATTTCTCTTATTTTCTTTTTGTTTTTAACTTTTTTTAAAGATAGAAATAGGGGAGGCCAAGGCAGGTGAATCGCCTGAGGTCAGGAGTTCGAGACCAGCCTGGCCAACATGGTGAAACCCCATCTCTACTAACAATACAAAAAATTAGCTGGGCGTGGTGGCGCATACCTGTAATCCCAGCTACTCGGAAAGCTGAGGCAAGATAATCTCTTGAACCGGGGAGGCGGAGGTTGCAGTGAGCTGAGATCGCACCAGTGCACTCCAACCTGGGTGACAGAGTGAGACTCCATCTCAAAAAAAAAAAAAAAAAAAAAAGAGAGAAACAGGATGTCACTATGTTGCCCAGGCTGGTCTGGAACTCCTGGCCTTAAGCAATCCTCCTACCTCAGCCTCCCAGAGTTTTTCTTTGTTTATTAATCAGTCTTTCCAGAAACTTACTAATTTTATTTGTCTTTAAAAAAATTTATTTCCATTTTCTTTGGGTTAATTTTGCTTTTCTAACTTCATGAGACAGATTTATTTTGATTTTTAAATTTCATTAATTTTAGCCGTCCTCCTTTTCTAATACGTTTATTTAAGGCTGTCATTTTCCTCTAAATATTGCTTTGGCTGCATCTCAGTTTTTGATACATAGTTATTTCCATCATTATTCTTTTATTTAACAAATACTAAGTGCCTCCTATGTACCAGATAGTGGGCTAGATGCTAAGAGTTCAGAGTAAGCAAAACACAGTACTAGCACTTAATGAGCTCATAATCTAGTTGCAGAAATAGATATGTCAACAGATTATTATATAACCATATAATAAGTGTTATGTTTGAAGTATGTAAATACAAGGGGCTGTCACAGAACAAACTCTGCCTGCTGGAGTATAGAAAGGCTCCATGGGGTAGATGGGATGATATTTCATCCATCCATCCACTCATCCATCCATCCATCCTTATAGTCATTTAACAAGCATTTGTTGTGCATCTATTTTATGTAAGTCTTGTGCTAGGTGCTGGAACTATGGCTATGTCTTGAAGGATGTGAAAAAGATAGGCTAATAGAACAAGGTGGGGGTGGGATTTTAAAGCAGAAGTGTCAACCTATGCAAAGGCACAGGGGCACAGGGGCATGGAAATGCATGATGAAGCTGGCACGATGGGAAGTAGCTAGTTCACCAAGGCTGTATGTGGTGTGGAAAGGTGTTTAGATTTTTGGGTTTTGGGTTGGAAATGAGAAGCCATGGAACTTAAAGCAAAGAAAATAAACACTTTTTTTATTTGATATGTATTCTGGCAGTAGAATAAGTGTGAGGCAGAGACCAGTTAAGAGGCTTTTGGACTAGGCTCAAAGCAAGGACAGTAAATGTGGAGAGATGGATATAGATCCAAGAGATACCTAGGAGTTGGAATCAGTAGAATGGAAGGGTCCTGGGGAGTTTAAAAAAAAAAAGGCATAAAGGATCACTTCCAAGTTTCTGGCTTGCGTGACTGGATGAATGGATGGTGGTGCCATTGACTAGGGTAACGAATACCAAAAGGGCCACAGGCTTTGGCAGAGAAGTTACAAGTTTGGTTTTAGATCAGGCTGAGCTTGCCAAAGAAAGTGCTATCCAAGAGCATCTGGTCTAAGGAAGCAGGAATAAACAAAGGAACATTTCTGGAAGTGGAGAGAGGATCAGTGCCACCGCTAGCCAATATGGTACCTTTGTACAAGTTGTAAAAAAAAAAAAAGCACCTCTCCTGGGCAGACCAATTAGAAAAGGGCAACCTTTCTTCACAATAGACTCAGCTACTTGGCTTGGCAGAAAGCCCAGGCTGTATTTCAGCCCCATTCACTCCCTTGGCTGGGCACCTATGTATAGTGCACAGATTGTACAACCATACACAGGAGCCTTGGGACTTACTTGGGTTTAGGGATGTGCCTAAGGGCTCAGCCCATTGTTCACCAATAGAAAAAGGAGACAGAAAACTGAATTTGGCTGGGGGGTTGGTCAGGAAAGGAATCTAGTAATTGCTGAAGGATTTGGTGGTCAGGCCTCTTTCCAGTGGATTACATTGAACTTCTGTCCTCACCTGTGAAAGGGGTTACTATGAGCCCTCCCTATCATCTAAGGGCATTATGAGGACTCAAGGAGACCATGTATGTGAAGTCTTTCAGGCATCTCTGTACTCCCAATTTCTAGTACCAGACATGGCACACAGGTTTAACCACTAAATGGTAAAAGGAATGGTTAAGGTCAAATGAAGAGGTGCATAATGGTAAACTGAAGAATGTATACTTGGTAAGTGTTGTGACTAGTGAGCAAATATGAAGATAGTACAGGCCCAGGGAGGGACATCTTCAGGGGACCAGTGGTAAGAGATAATGGCAGATAAAGAGGGTGTTGGTCAGAGGTGTCTGCTGTGGCATGGGGGTCTCAGAGCTTGGTCTCTGGAGTATGGGTAAAGGGAAGCAAGCTGAGAATTGAAGCACCAAGGAGCAGCAGAGGCCTGAGACAAGAAATCTGGCAGGTAGTCAGCCCCTTAGCTGATGTTACGGTTTGGGAAGAGTGAGGCAAAAAGAAGAAAGTCATCCAGGGAGGAAGAAATGGCTGTTGGGAAGGGTTCTGTCATAGTAGACAAGATTTGGGAAAAATGAAGAGGTCTTATGCATGATGATGTGGAATCCCAGTGGCAAGAAACAGCAGGATGATGGCATCCTGAAGTCTACTCTTTCTTCTCTTTGCCCTACTCAGTAAGAATGGATGAAGACTGAGTGGGAGAACTGGAGGGTTTCTTGAGGGAACATAGTAGGTGATATGTTGTAAGGGACAATCCAGGTTTTACTCAGGACAAAGAATAGCCGGAAGAGATGAGCTCTAGATTGGTGTCCGCGTAGGTCCCTGAGAGCTTGATAGCTTGCTTGGTCCGTTGATGAACAAAGTATCTGCTGTGGCCCAACTGGATCAGGCAGTTGAGATCTCAAGATTTGGTACAGTGACTGAGGAATTTAGGCAGCTGCAAGACAGGTGCTTCTAGGCCGAGTGCGGTGGTTCACACCTGTAATCCCAGCACTTTGGGAGGCCAAGGCAGGCGGATCACCTGAGGTGAGGAGTTAGTGGCCAACATGGTGAAACCCCGTCTCTGCTAAAGATTTAAAAAATAGCCACGCGTAGTGGTGGGCACCTGTAATCTCTACTCGGAGGCTGAGGTAGGAGAATCGCTTGAACCCGGGAGGCAGAAGCTGCATTGAGCTGAGATTGCACCACTGCACTCCAGCCTGGGCGACAGAGTGAGACTCTGTCTCAGAACAAACAAACAAACAAAAACAAAAAACAGGTGCCTCTAGCCACTTAGGTCCCAACTAAAGCAAAAAGGGAAAAAGCATCTTCCTGAGAGACAGACCACTCTAAGCCTGAATTATCCAGGGCAGTAGCCAAGAGAAGCAGAGCTAGAATCCAGTCCTACAGCCTTAGTGAAGACCCAGGAGCACTGGTAGCAGAAGTCCAGCACTCTGTATTTCATAAGGATCTTTTATACATAGATCTGACTTAATCATCATACTGATCCTGTATGGTGGATATCTGCATTTCACAGATGACAAAATAGAGGTGTAGAAGTTTCTAGAAGAAGCTGGAGCCATTTACCTAAGGGATATGAATTGATTCTTGTGAGTTGTTACCTCTTTAGTTGTCTGTAGACTTCGATTGGAGGCAGCTCATGCTGATCTGGTCAGCCTACATGTAACTGGATATTCTAGCCTTTAAAGGGTGTTTGTCCTCTGTTAGAGGCTAGGACTCCACCTCAGGCTAGATTGAAGGTGCTGCAGGGGTATTCATCTCCCTCCCCAGGACCCTGAGACTTGGAGGCATGGACAGGACCTGGGCTGTAGGTCCTGACCATAGTGTATACGTGTGAGTATGTGTGTGTGCACATAGACTGTGTGTGTCTGGGAGGGCTGTGGAATCAGTATATCCACTCTGGGGGGCACCCACCAAGCACACATATGCACATTTGTGTAAGTTTCTGTAAGTGTTCAGGGGAAGAAGAATAAAAAAAGTGGTTTTTTTTGTTTGTTTGTTTGTTTTGAGACAGGGGCTCCCTCTGTCACCCAGACTGGAGTGTAGTGGCATGTTCTCGGCTCACTGCAGCCTCCGCCTCCTGGGTTCAAGCAATTCTCCTGCCTCAGCCTCCCAAGTAGCTGGAACGACAGGCGTGTGCCACCACGCCTGGATAATTTTTGGTTTTTTGTTTGTTTTTTGAGACAGAGTCTTGCCCTGTTGCCCAGGCTGGAGTGCAATGGTGCGATCTCGGCTCACTGCAACTTCTGCCTCCCAGGTTCAAGCAATTCTCCTGCCTCAGCCTCCTGAGTAGCTGGGATTACAGGCATGTACCACCACGCCAACTAATTTTTGTATTTTTAGTGGAGATGGGGTTTCACCATGTTGGCCAGGCTGGTCTCGAACTCCTGACCTCAAGTGATTCACCTGCCTCGGCCTCCCAAAGTGCTGGGATTACAGGCGTGAGCCACTTTTTTTGAGACGGAGTCTCGCTCTGTCGCCCAGGCTGGAGCGCAGTGGCGCAATCTCGGCTCACTGCAAGCTCCGCCTCCCGGGTTCACGCCATTCTCCTGCCTCAGCCTCTCCGAGTAGCTGGGACTACAGGCGCCCGCCACCACGCCCGGCTAATTTTTTGTATTTTTAGTAGAGACGGGGTTTCACCCTGGTCTCGATCTCCTGACCTCGTGATCCGCCCGCCTCGGCCTCCCAAAGTGCTGGGATTACAAGCGTGAGCCACCGCGCCCGGCCGCCGTGTTTCTTATTTCTCCAACTCTTCCACTTCTTCCTATTTCATGTTTTTCCTCTCATTTCTCTTTTTCCTCTCCTTTCCTTGTGAGTTTAGATGGCATTGTGATTAACTTCTCTGGCACAGGACTTGTCACTCAGCTTTGTCATGTCAGAGGACAGGGTCCCTCTGTGGCTGAGACTTTGTAACTTCAGACAGTTGCTGAATAATCCAGAGTACTTCTGCTGACAGTGGCCTGAGGGGGTGGGGGGGAAGTGATGGGCAGAATTTGGTGTAGCCTCACCTGAGACTGAGCCTCCCCTCAGCCCCCTGTGTCTGGCACCATCATGGTGGGTGGGACCAGAAGATACATGTGAACACAGACAAAAGTTTGTTTTGGGGGTGAAGGTAGAGCTTGGTCAGGAGAAGCTGAAGAAAGTCATGTATCAGGAGCAGCCCAGGAGTTAGCCTGTCTGTCCCCTTTCCACAGCAACAGGTGAGAAGAAGGAATGCTGGTCGTGGGAGTCCTACCTAGAGGAGCAGAAGGCCATTACTGCCCCAGACAGCCTCTTCCAGGACGTGAGTTGGACAATTTCCCCCTAGGAACAGCTTGTCTTCCCAGTCTAGGGACACACCACCAAACTCAGGCCTTCTGGTGTTTTCTGTGTCAGGCATGCCTCAGTGGACTGGCAGAATGGAAAGGGAGAGACTGTTTAGGGGCCCAGAGTGGAAAAGGACCCGCCATAAGGGGCTGCAGGGTGGGAAGAAATAGAGAGGTAGAATCTAGGCTCACTCATCACTGGGCCTGCAGACTTTTGAATTCTGGTAACTTCTACTCAATTCAGCATTGATCTTTCCATGACTTTGGAGAGAGGGAGCCCTTGAGTCCAGCCCTGACTCACCCACATTTTTCAAGGGACCTGGGAGATACTCTCTCTCTCTCTCTAGATCCCTGTAGTAACGATCCCCAAATAAGTTGCCCCTTTGGAAATACCAGGCGGGTGGGGCCTAAAGGCAGCTCCTTCACCCCAAGCCCACTAGGCAAGGATAAGGCTGGATGGAAGCTGGGTCCTCTCCACTCTGTGCGTTGACAGTCCCAGGCAGTCACTCACAACAAGAATGGCTTCAAACTGGGCATGAAGTTGGAAGGCATTGACCCTCAACACCCGTCCATGTACTTCATCCTCACCGTGGCTGAGGTGAGCTGGGGCTTGGTACCACCTTTCTGGTGATGTCACTCAGTGTAGACTGATGGATCTTGCTGGGGGACATAGAAGGAAATACCTCCCTCCCCTCAGAGCACACACAATCTAGTAGTGGATTAAGTTGGAATACATAGAAAGCTTAAAAGAACAAAAACCAGATGGAGTGTCATGGGACAGTCCTATTACTGGATGAATGTATACTGTCCACTCTGGGGGAGCTTGAGGAGATCCCGAGGGCCAGGGATGTTGGCATGAGTCAAACAAGGTCCTTGTCCTCTAGGAGCTCACAGTTGTCTGGGGAATCAGCCAAATAAACATGTCAGTGACATGCCACAGGGGTGGCAACAGACTTGAGCTGGGAGGCACAGCTGGGTCAGTTCTGTCTGAGGAGCAGCAAAAGCATAGAGGAAGGGCCTCCTTTGCAGAGTCTTGAGAGATAAGTTGTGAATAAGGAGGGAGCTCCAGGCAGAAGGAGCAAAGTGGGCAAAAGCCCTGGGGCATGGAACGGACTGCTACCTTCAAGGAATTGCCATTAGCTCAGCAAGACTGGAAGCAGAGTGTGAGTGGGGAGCACCGAGAGAAGGTAGCAGAGGGAAGGGTCATCAGGAGCCCTCAGCAGTCCTGAACCTTGGTGGCTGCCCTCAGAATTCTGTCCAGGGCTCACAAAGGCAAGAGACTGTCATAGGGTCCACCTCCCTTGCATCCAGAACTCAGGGCTCATGAGTACATGAACTGTCCTCACTGCAGAATAGGACAGGATGGGGTACACTGGGAGCAAAGAAAGGTGAGGTTGGGGAACCTGCTAGCATTAGAGCCCCTGAGACCACCAGACTGGGCCAGGAGAGCTGAGGGAGATGGGGAGTGGGGCATCTCCTGACATTGGAGTTCCTGATTCCTCTCATGGGGCCAGGTATGTGGCTATCGCCTACGCCTGCACTTTGATGGGTATTCTGAGTGCCATGACTTCTGGGTCAATGCCAACTCCCCTGACATTCACCCTGCTGGCTGGTTTGAGAAGACGGGGCACAAGCTGCAGCCTCCCAAAGGTAAGGCCTAACTGGGTTGGTCACAGTGAGGCAGTGAGTCCTCAGACCCTTCGCTTCTTCCCCGTGGGTCCCCCGGCTTCCAGCTCTTTTGTTTTCTGACCCCGTACCCTGTTCCAAAGCCACCCTCTCTTCATCGCATCCTGATGACTCTGCCCTGGGGTCAAGTTGACCAGAAGCCCTAGAACTTCCGCTTTGCACTTGCCCTTTGAGTGTCTACTCAAGTCGTGTCCTGCTTCAGTAGTGGGGGATCCCTGGGCAAGTTCTTGAGGGTTGGGGGGAGGTCCTCAGGCATGCCTGATTCTGCTGCTTCACTGTGGGGTGCCCTCGCCGTGGCCCAGCCTCTGCACGGCGCTCTGTTCATCCCCCTCGAGGGGCCTAGGTTACAAGGAGGAGGAGTTCAGCTGGAGCCAGTACCTGCGCAGCACAAGAGCTCAGGCTGCCCCCAAGCTCCTGTTTGTGAGCCAGAGCCACGTGAGTGCCCCTGAGTGAGAGTGGATGTCACCCCCATGTGCCAGAGTCACTGCAGCTGGCCCAGGGTATCTGACTCATCAGAAGGGAGCTCATCTACTGGTTCTCTCAGCTTTGTTCTGATCTCTCATATCAGATGGGAGGGGCATAGGTGGGCAGGGTCCAGGGCCAGAGATGGGAAGCTGGTTATAGTTTTTTCCCGACTTCCTCCCTCCTTTGCTACTGCAGATACCCTGTCCTCACATCCCCCTGGAGCCCCTGGCCCACTACCCTAGTCTGAGCACTGAGATGTCATTGCTCATATATTCTTGCTTTGGCTTGCTCTGCAGTTCTTTGGTGTACGGTCAATGCCTCTATTCTGGGAGCTTCTTTTTCCTTCCTTTTGCCCAACATTGAGACTCTTCCATTTATTTCCAACAATTCATCCCTTGTCCTTTCCTCTGTTCAAGGCAGCTGGCAGCTTATCCAGCAGTTAAAGTATCTCACATAATCCCAACCAAAAGGCCTAAGAGATATAGGGAGCCTCCATTAAAAATATCATACTGGACCGGGCGCGGCGGCTCATGCCTGTAATCCCAGCACTTTGGGAGGCTGAGGCGGGTGAATCACCTGAGGTCAGGAGTTCAAGACCAGCCTGGGCAACATGGTGAAACCTTGTCTCTACTAAAAATACAAAAAAATTAGCTGGGCCTGGTGGTGGGCGTCTGTAATCCCAGCTACTCAGGAGGCTGAGGCAGGAGAATCGCTTGAACCTGGGAAGCGGAAGTTGCAGTGAGCCAAGATCGCACCATTGCACTCTGGTCTCAGCAACAAGAACGAAACTCCGTCTCAAAAAAAAGAAGTATATATCAATCTTACTGGCCGGGTGTGGTGGCTCACACCTATAATTCCAGTACTTTGGGGCCGGGCACGGTGGCTCACGCTTGTAATCCCAGCACTTTGGGAGGCCAAGGCGGGCGGATCACGAGGTCAGGAGATCGAGACCACAGTGAAACCCCGTCTCTACTAAAAATACAAAAAATTAGCCAGGCGTGGTGGCAGGCGCCTGTAGTCCCAGCTACTCGGAGAGGCTGAGGCAGGAGAATGGCGTGAACCCGGGAGGCGGCGCTAGCAGTGAGCCGAGATCGCGCCACTGCACTCCAGCCTGGGTGACAGAGCAAGACTCCATCTCAAAAAAAAAAAAAAAAAAAAAAAAATCCCAGTACTTTGGGAGGCTGAGGCGGGAGGATCACTTGAGCCCAGGAGTTTGAGACCAGTGTAGGCAACATAGTGAGACCCCATCTGTACAAAAAATGTCATTAAATTAGCTGGGCATGGTGCACGTGCCTGTAGTCCTAGATACTACAGTAGCTAGCTGAGGTGGGAGGATTGTTTGAGCCCAGGAATTCGAGGCTACAGCAAGCTATGATTGTACCACTGCACCCCAGCCTGGGCGACAGAGTGAGACCCTGTGTCTAAACAAAAAACCATATTGAATGTCTAGAGTTCCCATGGGCCCAGGACTCCACCATGCTCTTCAGGCAGAGACAGTTACTCCCCCACTCCAGTCCAGCCCCAGAGTTCATACTTGCAAGTTCCCAGGTGACAGGTGGGGTCCTGCCTGCTGTTGTGACAACAAATGCCGACTTTTAATTCAAACTATTTAAATACTGGCCCCGCCATTGACTAGCATTGTGTTCTGGGCCAAGTGATTTAACTTCTTAAGTGGGAATAGGGTTGTTGTAAAGGTCCAAGGAGGTGATGTCTTTTGAAGCTTACATGGCAGGTACTCAGTTTATACTGGTTCCCTGTCTGCCTCCATGCCATAGATGTCCGCTGTTTCTTCCCAGCCACCCCACTGTTGCCACAACTGCCTCAGGACAAGCTGGGAAGGGCTTGTCTGGGTAGGGAGGATTTATACTTGGTTCACCAGGTTCTTTGGGCGAACGCATAGCCTCCTTCCAGGCACTTACCTTCTGGCACAAGCCAGGCCTCTGAGTGCACCTTGGAGGCCAGAGGTTACTGAGTGCCTCAGGGCTCAGGTTATGATTCTGCCCTGGAGGGCCCTCTTTCCCAGCTTATTTCTTCTTCCTTTCTCACTGCCCACACCCCAGGCTTTCCTAGAGAACCTATTCCTTTGTTTGCCAATGGGCTCTGGGCTGGTCCTAGCCAGCTTGTCCCTGGCCCTGGCAGCTCCTCTTTTTCCCCTAGAGTCCCCCACCCCTGGGCTTCCAGGTGGGCATGAAGCTGGAGGCTGTTGACCGCATGAACCCGTCCCTTGTCTGCGTGGCCAGTGTGACCGATGTGGTGGACAGCCGCTTCCTGGTGCACTTTGACAACTGGGATGATACTTATGACTACTGGTAGTAGGAGGGTCCAGACTTGGCCTCAGGGGGTGAGGGGATGGCAGGGGGCAACTGCTTTCATATCTCAGGTACCGTGTGGCCCCACTCAGTCCAGTTCTGACATTCAGATCTTCTTCCGCTTGGAAAATAATTGAATTGAGCTTTATCATAAGAAATACAGCTCCATATTAAATGTTTCATCTAAAAATACCATGGTTAAGATGAGCAAGCCCCTATGATTCATGATTTTCCCTTAGATATTATGGTGATGGTAGAGTTTGTAATTCATGTTGCAATTTTCTAACTTTGTCATTGCCATCTGTCTCCCTCTCAGTAAGAAGTAGATGAGGGTGGGCCCTGAGCCATGCTTTCAGAGGATGGCAGGCTCAGGGCCTCAGGTTTCTCTTGGGACAGTAACACGTTCTTGGATTTCAGGTGTGATCCCAGCAGCCCCTACATCCACCCAGTGGGCTGGTGCCAGAAGCAAGGAAAGCCCCTCACCCCTCCACAAGGTGACCCTGCAGCCTGAGCAAGCCCCCTTTCCTAAGCCTGGCTCTGCTTCCCTCTCCACTGACCCCTCACCAGTAGTGCCCCAGTAGCTGGCCTGGGTGGCTAGACATTGCTTTCATCCTCTCCTCCAGATTACCCAGACCCTGATAACTTCTGTTGGGAGAAATATCTGGAAGAAACTGGGGCCTCTGCTGTCCCTACTTGGGCCTTCAAGGTGGTGAGTCAGTGCTCCCTGCCCCCAGAGCTGAGCTCAGAAAGACATGGAGCACTCAGCTAGCCAGGCTGGGGCCCCAGCCTTCTCCTTTGGGCAGGCCCCAGTTTCCCCAGGCACAGCATTTGGGCTCCCTCTGTGGGGCTCAGCTCTGCTGAGCTGGGCCTTGGCCTGAAGGCAGCTGTCCCCTCTGCAGCGACCCCCTCACAGCTTCCTGGTCAATATGAAGCTGGAGGCTGTGGACCGCAGGAACCCAGCCCTGATTCGCGTGGCCAGCGTGGAGGATGTGGAGGACCATCGGATAAAGGTGGCTCTGGGACCCTAGGGCTGGGAAGTGGACAGGCCAGTTGGGCAGGAATTCTGTAGACTGTTCAGAGGTCAAGGGCATCATGGCATGAGAGAAATGAAGCCAAAGATCTTGAATCTCATTCTTGCCTCATTTGTGACTTGTTTTTGTGGGCTTGGACAAGTCATTTTCCCTCTCTAAGCCTTACATCATCTGTAAAATGGGCCTAATAATCCTCGTCCCACCTAAGGATTGCCAGTGGGAGATGCCAGTAACTTAATGAGTGATGCCCTTGGAAAATGTGGTGGCCAAAACTGATTATTGCAGGGTTGGCCCCTTGGTTCTTCCAATCCAGGATCTTGCTTCTGACAGGTCCCAGGGATGGGGAGAGGACCTTCTGGCTGAGCTGGGCTCCATGAGAAACGCCTGACTTCCAAGAGCCTTTCCTCCCCAGATCCACTTTGATGGCTGGAGTCATGGCTATGATTTCTGGATCGACGCTGACCACCCAGACATCCACCCTGCCGGCTGGTGCTCCAAGACAGGACATCCCCTGCAGCCTCCTCTCCGTGTGTACCCCTAGGGCACTCTGATCTTTTCCTTTCCCCCCAGGTTCTGACAGTCCTGTAGTTTGCCTACAGAGCTCTAACTCCCCATGCCCAAATGTGACACAGAGGGCTCTGATGCCTACCATGAGTTCCAGAATCCCCCATCCACCCCACCCCCGGACTATCTGCTACACTAAGCAGTGCTTCTGGCTACCCCACTTGTCGGGGTTTGGGGTGTTGAGGTGCGAAGGGGCAAGCTCACTTGGTTGCATGTGCTTCAGAGGTGGTCAGCCACCCAGGGATTTCTCTCAGCATCTAGCAGAGCCACACTGAGCGTGCACTGTGTTTGGTAAGGATATGATGGCTTCCTAAAGTAAATTCTGATTGTCTGCAGGCAGGGGTTAGAGTTCAGGTCACTGGGCTGCTCAGCCCCATTTTGACCCTTAGGATTCCCCTTCCTTATTTCCCTACTGCAACTGTGTTTGTCTCACATGGGGTGTTGATCCTTCTTGAATGTTCTCCAAGCATAGGCAGAGCCTTAAAAAAGTTACCAAAGTCTTGGGGATGAAAACAAGAAAAAGAACTGAGAGTAACATGAATCTGCCAGATGTGGCTTCTAAGGTATGGCTACACCCAACCAGCTCTGAGTGGCTCTTCTCCCCCCGAGTTCTCTCAGAGACTGAGGGCATAGCCTGCAGGTTTCAACAAAGTATTAACATATAAGAGCTAAGCCCTCCTTACCCAGAGAGGGGCAGATATCCAGTAATAGAGAATGGTGTCACAGTCAGTGCAGGGCCCTCATCCTTGGGGAGTGGGTTTCTAGTGCTGATCTCCCCAGTGGAAACTGTCTCTTTCCCTGCCCCGCACTCCCCACCCCCAGGACTCCATGAGGACCCCCTCCTTTCTGCTCTTTTAGGACCCAGAGAGCCCAGCTCTGCCTCCCCTGGGGGCAGTCCCCCTCTCAGCTATAGGAGCCCACCCCACACTAAGACCTCCAAATACAGCTTTCACCACCGGTGAGTGAAGGTTCCTGCTGAGAGACCCTCAGCGTTGTTTTGCACTTACTGCATGCGGGTGACTGGGGTCCACCAAAACACACTCCAGGTGGGACCAGGGCTGAGGAGGGCTCAGCGGGGACCAGTGGATTCAACCCAACTGAAGCCTCTTCTTCCCCAGGAAGTGCCCCACTCCTGGTTGCGACGGCTCTGGCCATGTTACAGGCAAGTTCACAGCTCACCATTGCCTCTCAGGCTGCCCACTGGCTGAGAGGAACCAGAGCCGGCTGAAAGCAGAGCTATCTGACTCGGAGACCTCAGCCCGCAAGAAGAACCTCTCAGGCTTCTCCCTAAGGAAGAAGCCTCGCCATCACGGCCGGTATGGAGGCCAGGGAATCAGGGCCCAGGCTTCCTGGGGGTGTGGGGCCTCGTAGCCTCTTGGACTTGCCGGACACTGATTCCCTGCCATGGACCTGGTCCCTCTTTCTCCAGAATTGGACGCCCTCCGAAGTATCGAAAGATTCCACAGGAAGATTTCCAGAGTAAGTCTGGGTTATCTGCTCCTATGTCCTCTGCTGCAGAGTGTTCACAGTGAGTGCTCTGTCATTGGTGGGATGAGACAGATTTCCCAGAGTGGGAGAAGCTAGAAGGAGGGCTGTGCCTCTTTGTTTGAGATACTGAGAGCACAGAGCAGTGGCAAAAGCAGTGGAGGAGCCTTGAGTGACCTTGCGTTCCAGTCTCATGTCCCCCATGGCCTTGCTGTGAGTCTGTGGGGAGGGTACAGAGCCTCTCGGGGCCTTTGGTTCTCACTGTGAAGCAGGATGATGCTCCTGCTCTTCTCTGATTCTAGGCTTCCTGGGAAGGAGGCCATGGCTGTCACTTTCTACCTGTGTGACCTTAAGCAAGTCACTTAACATCTTTGAGCTTCAGTTTCCTCACTTGAGTAATTGGATAAAACCTGCCTTTCCATTGTCAATACCTGAAGTAACAGTGGTTACTACCACTGCTTACTGAGCATCTACTATGGGCCAGGCACTATGCCAGGTGCTTTACACATACTGTGTCTAACTCTCACAAGAGTTCTCTAACATGTATATTGTTCTTCTGCGAGAGGAGGAATGTGAGTCTCAGAGGGTGAAGTCACTTGCCCAAGGTCATTCACCTTGTAAGGGGCAGAGCTGGCATTCCAACTCAGATCTGACCTGACTCCTCCTGCTGCATGCTGCTGGTATAAGAGACATAAAGTACCTAACCCAAATGTCAGTTCACTTCTCACTCCCTTTGCATTAGCGTGCTTGCTGCCGTAACAAAAATACCATAGACTGGGTGGCTTACACAACAGAAATTTATTTTCCACAGTTCTGGAGGCCAGAAGTCCAAGATCAAGGTGTTGGCAGGCTTGATTTCTTCTGAAGCCTCCCTCCTTGGCTTGCAGATGGCTGCCTTCTTGCTGTGTTCTCATATGGTCTTTCTTCTGTGCACAACCATTCCTGGGGTCCCACGATGTGTCCCAGTATCTCTTCTTGTAAGGATACCAATTGAATTGGATTAGGGCCCATCCTAATGACCTCATTTTAACTTAATCACTCTTTAAAGGCCCTTTCTCCAGATGCAGTCCCATTCTGAGGCACTGGGGGTTAGGGCTTCAGCATATGAATTTTGTGGGGACACATTTCAGCCCATAACATACTTCGGGGGAGGGGCATAGTGGCTGAGCCCTCCCCTAGGTGGTGAATTCATCTTACATCTTCAGCCACTAGTACAGGGCCTGATACACAGCAGGGATGCCTCAGTTGAATGGAATGCATGTTGTTTTAAGGCTAAAAGAGACCTTGAGAAATCACCTGGTTTAATGCACCTTTGGCAAGACCCAAGCTGTCCCAGTTCTTCAAGAACAGTCTCTGTAACCTGGGCAGTAAGTAACAGTGATAAAAAAGCATAGCCCTGAAGTCAGACTACCTTTTACAGGCTGAGAGATCTTGGGTGGGTGACACTGCCTCTCTGAGCCTCACCTTCCTCATCTGTAAAATGCTGATAATAATCGTACCCACTGTATGATGTGGTAAGAGGCTTAACTGAGATGTTCCATGTGAGATGCTTAGCACAGCTCCCTGCCAGTATTATTAGTCTGAGTCTCTTGCCTCACTTCCTCTTGCTGTCATCTCATACTGTTTCCTCTTTGTGGAAACAAGCAATTTCTTCAGCCTCAGGCCTGAGTGATGAGGGTCTTGGCCAGCACCTAGACCCTCAGAGTAAGGACTCCTAAGGATCAAACTGCAGTGGGCACCTCTTGTACCCATCTGTGGTACCCATGGTCAGGTCCACTGCAGGACCAAGTTCTGACCACCAGAGGGCACTTGCCTACTGTGTTCATCCCAGAATTAGGCTGTAGAATTCTTGGGAAGCTACATCTTTCCAGAGGCTGAGACTGTGTCACGGAGCTGGCAAAGAAGGATTCACCCAGAGCCTTGAGGCACTTCAAGGATAGAGCAGGGGCCGTTGCCCAGGTCTCACTTCTGCAGGGCACCCCTGCTCTTCTAGCTGGCCCGTCACCCAGAAGAGCCACTGGTCACTCTGGGTTTTGTTCCAGAGGCAACTTCTTACACGCTGGTGGGTAGACCTCCTTAGTGTAGGCTCTGAGGTTTGCTGGTGAACAATTCCATAGGAAGGTCTGCCTGGAGAGGACAGGGCTTGGCTGGGCTTAGTCTTTAGGCCTAGGAGTGTCAGCTACTGAAGGAACTGAGGAGCCATGTTTGAGGAGCCACGTCTGACCTGCAGCTGGGTGGTCTGCAGTTAGATAAGACACTGTAACTGCTGGTAAGTGCTCCTGGTCTGTGCTCTTCCCTGTGCTCTGGGGAAGAAAGATAAGGAGAAAAGCTCCCTACAAACTTGATGTTGTCTCCCAAACCCCACCCCAGGGTATGAAACCCAGATACAGGGTTTCAGAGAGGGAGTACCTGGGTGTACCAGAGGCCAAACCTGTAGCCAGGTAGATGAAGTGCTAGTGGTAGTAGCTGTCATGAGAGATGCTGAGTGTGCCCCAGACGGGCCATGAGAGGAGCTGGCTGAGCAGGGAGATGGGGCTGTCTGGGATATGGGCAGGTAGTAGGGTTTCGCTGATGAACAGAGAGCAGCAGGAAGGCAGTGGCACAGAAGTGTGGTTGGTAGGGCTGAGGATGGAATCCCAGAGGCTTTGTGGGTGAATGGGGGTGGAAGAGCCAGGCTGAAAGGCTGACACTTAGGGAGAGAGGGCAGGACAATCTGTGACCAACAGGGAGGGTCTTTGACAAGAGGGCACTTGGAGGTGCTGCATTGATGAGCATCTGGAATTAGCACCAGGAGAATAAAGAGCCAATGCTCCTGGACCATGGACAGAGGCTGGGAAAACCCCTTGGGAAAGTGACCACATTGCACAAGGCTAGCCAAGGCTGACAGCAGTGAGTGGGGCCAGGTTTGTCAAAGCAGCCAGAGGGGGATGAAGTCCAAGTTGGCACGTGCCGGGCCCCACCAAGGAGGAGGCCAAGGTCAGCAGCATTGGTCATCAGCTCAGTACAGCTGCTTGAGGTAGGAGGTTGGGGCCAGTGATCCCAGAGGCAGACCAGGAAGCAAAGCCACAGGCAACATGGAGCTGGGGAGTGGGTCAGGGATCACCCTCTAGTGCTGGCATAGGCAGTAGTACAGACCGGGCTGGTGGAGGAGGGGGAGGAACTGGAGCTTGAGGCATTGGCAGTGGCCAGAGGGGTGGTCTTCAGCCTAGTCAGGGAGACTGTGATCCTGAAGCAGAATCACTCTGGCTCTGAGAAAGTTGATCGTGGCCCAAAAGGACTCATGAGAAGAAGAGTAAACAGAGTGGACTTCTGACGTCAAGGCTGAGCTTGTTTGGATGTTAAGGACCCTTTTGATGGATGGCATCTAGAAAATTATGTCTTTAGAGATGCTGCAGCAGCTCTAAGAGACTATCCTTGCAGGGCCCAGGGTGGTGCAGCCTCAGAGAGACGGGGTGAGGGTCATTCCAAATAGCTGACCTGAGAGTCTTTGAGAGAGCCACTTTACCAGCAGGAGTGAACACTACATGAGGAGTCAGGAGATATGGCTCACCCTCTTGACTCTACAGGCTGTCAGAAGGGGCCCAGAGTCCTGTCTACTCTGCCAGCCAGTCTCCTGAGTGGTGTGGGTATGCGTGGGCTTCGGGAACAGTTTAGTCCTCCGCGTCGGCCTGCCAGCCTCTGCCTCTGCTTTCCAGCACTCACGCCCGATGTCGTGCACCAGTCCCTCTTCATGTCAGCCCTGTCGGCCCACCCTGACCGCTCACTCTCAGTGTGCTGGGAGCAGCACTGCAAGCTCCTGCCAGGAGTAGCGGGCATCTCAGCCTCGACAGTCGCCAAGTGGACCATCGATGAGGTGAGGAGCGAGGGCCCTTTATCCTTCTCTTCCTCTCCTCCTCCCTCTCACTATACCCTGGTGGAAAGGCCTAGGTCAGATAGAACCCGGTACCACTCCTGGCACTACCTCTTGCTCGTCTGTCCTGTGCACAGTCCCTTCTAGCTGCCCAGTGGGGGGTGACTGAGACCCTTCCTGATAGGCCCATCGTGGCAGAGGGGGCGGGAGCTGTGCTGCTGTTTCAGCCAGAAATCCAGCAGGAGAGGCAGGCTTCATTCCCAGGCCTCAGAAGCAAGGGGCCCAACTTGGCATATCTGCCAGCATAGAAACCCTAGGATCCTTTTAGGCTGGTGAGAAAAAGCAGCATTGGCACAGCTCAGAAGCACCTAGGCCGTGGAGGCCAGCTCTCCCTACATGCCTAAGCTCTGTCCCCTGGTCAACATGTCATCTTTGGTTTCCAAGGTCTTCGGCTTTGTTCAGACCCTGACAGGTTGTGAGGACCAAGCACGCCTCTTCAAAGACGAGGTAAGGTGCAAGTGCAGAGTGGGAGACAGAGCCGGGGTCACTGTCCTTAAGACGGCAGGAAGCAGGTGCCCTCCCCAGCGCCACCTCAGCTAGGGAGGGACCCGTGTTGCCCCACTGGGCAAGAATAGTCAGAGTGACCCATGTGTCTGGGAAGAATCTAGTCTGGACTATGGCCCAGCTTGGGGACCCTGTGTGCTCAGATCATCTTCAGGAAGGAAAAGGCATCCTGGAGACAGGAGTCCATTCACTCCTCTGCTCTCTAGCCACTCATTTGCTTGCCAAACTTAGCTTTGCCAGCGACAGTCAGTAAATTAAAGTGTACTTTTTTCCCCCTTTAATCCAATATAGCTGATAATTAAAGTGTATTTTGAATGACACAGATATTGTGATTTACTGCAAGGATCCTAAGACACACATAAAATCAAGAGCCAAGGAGTAGTGAGTTGTAGATAAAAAAAGAATGTCAGCTTTGGAGACAGTCTGGGTTTAAATCCCAGTTCTGTCAATTTCAGCTGTTTACTGTCTCTGAGCCTGCATCTTCTTGTCTGTAAAATGGTGATAAAGTGGGTATAATGAGGTCTACCTTGCAGAGCCATTGTGAGCATTGGAAATGATGAATGAATCATACCAGAATGTCTAGTATAATTACAGTCATGCATTGCTTAACGATGGGGATACATTCTTAGAAATATGTCACTAGGCAATTCTGTCATTGTGTAAACATTATAGAATGTACTTACACAAACCTAGATGTTATATGTATTTTTATTTATATGTATATTTTCACATGAAAACCAAATCTCCCAGCATTATTACTGAATGTCAGTCATTTCCCCTACTTGATCTGCAATGCCAATATCAAGGGCCATGAATCAGGTTTCTGTATATGTTCCACTATAATCTTATTGAACCATGGTTTTAAATGTGGAATCATTAACAGAAATGTCTTTATGTAGCATATGGCTGTGTATCACTAGTATATAATAGAGCAATATTATGGAGGAATATGTAGATCCAGTCACTTTACCTATACACAGTGACTGCTATGGTGGGAACACAATAAACACCAGTTTTGACTTTTAGTGCATAGTTGCCCTTAAGCAAAGAACTTTGTCAGCCGGACACAATGGCTCATGCCTGTAATCTCAGGACTTTGGGAGGCCAAGGCGGGTGGATCACCTGAGGCCAGGAGTTCAAGACCAGCCTGGCCAACATGGTGAAACCCTGTCTCTACTAAAATTACAAAATTAACTGGGCATGGTGGTGTGCACCTGTAGTCCCAGCTACTTGGGAGGCTGAGGCAGGAGAATCATTTGAACCTTGAAGGCGGAGGTTGCGGTGAGCCGAGATTGCACCACTGCACTCCAGCCTGGGAAACAGAATGAAACTCCGTCTCAAAAAACATAAAAAGAAAGTAGTTGGCTCTTCTTGCCCTGGAAGAATGTCTGTATCCAAGCCCAGCACAGCCAGTTTCCTCCTTTGAGCTGTGTGTAGTGGAGCTCCCAAACTCCTCCCACTTCCAGGTGCTTTCCTTGCCCTCTGTGTTGGTGATCTTCTTCTCTTCATGTACATGTCCAGAGCTGAACTCCCTGTTTTCGATGGCCTCTGGCCAACGTAGAACACACTGGGGTGCTGCTCCCCTAGAAGTGTTTTAATTGAGATAAAATGCCTATAGAGAGATAGGCACACATCTTAAAAGTACAACTTCACAGGTTTTATGACATGGTCTGCCCTTGAACTCAACACTTCATTCAAGATACAGACATTTCCTCTCGTGTTAAGTCATACAAAAAAAATTAACCAAAAAAAAAAGAAAAGAAAAAGATACAGACATTTCCCTCATACCAGAAAGTTCTTTCTCAGCCCCTTTTAGTCAGTCCGCACCCCAAAAGACAACCACTTTTCTAATTTCTAGCACATAGATGAGCTTTGCCTGTTCTTGAACTCATATAAATGGAATCATAGAGCATGTACTCTTCTAGGTCTGTCTCTGCACAGTGTCATGTTTTTGAGGCTTCTCCATGTTGTTATCTGTATCTGTAGTTTGTTTATTGCTGACTGGTGTGCCATTTTATGAGTATACCATAATTTCTTGTTAATGGACATTAGGGTTATTTTCTCTTCCCCTAGATTTGAACCCTATTTTTTTGTTAGCAAAACTTAAGTTTGCCCTAGCTTTATTATAGCCACATCACACCAGTTTGGGGTTCATAAAAGCCCCCAGGTGGTTTTCATGTCAACTACGGTCGAACCAAATTTTCCAGTGAGTACTTGCACCACTGAGATTTTTTTTAATTAACCTAATATAAAACTTTGCATCCACCCTATTAAATGTTATCTGGTTGGTTTCATAGCCTTGTTTTAAATCTTGATTCTGTCATCTATGATGTTAATAAGGCTTTCCAACCTCATACAGCTTGCACATTTGATAACTAAGCCTTCTGTGTCTTTGTCCAAGTCTTAATATGTTTTATGAGAAGGCAGAACCATGTGGCACCCTGTTTCAAACCTTTCTGTAGGTTGACCGTAGGTCATAAGTCAACACTCTTCGAAAGTAGTTGTTCAGCCAGCTGCAGAGCCACCCAAGTTTCATCCTCCAGCTTGTGCTTGGCTTTGCATTCTATTCTTCTTGGGACAAGGGCTGTGTCTCCCAGGAACATCTGCTGTGTCTCTTGGTTCAGCATGGTCTGTGATATAAAAAACTAGTGGCCAAAGGGAGGTGTACTGGTAGACTGCCAGCATTAAATAGAATCTCGGAGTGGAGCAGGACCTTTATGGGGTCTGAGGATCACCATCTCCAGTGTCTAGCCCATGTCATCAGTTTCCCCAGGTAAGACAATGCTCCAGGAGTGGGCTGTCTCTGGCTTAACTGATGATTGGGTATTCAGAGACACCAGTCAAGATGTTCTCCATCTGGGACACAGACCAGCCAGTAGAGGGTTGCTTCATGAGTGAGGAATTAGAGCAAAGTGCATAGATGGTCTTATGGTTGTTCTGTACTGGTGGCCCTAAAAGTAGTCTGTCCAGTCCTCTCTTTGTCATCTTTATTGTAGCCATTGTGTATTTGTCTAATTCATCAGCAAATAATTATTGATGTTTACTTTGTGCCTGGCCTTGTACAAGGTGATGTGATACTGAAGCAGGTAAGAACAGATCCCTGCTCTTAAGGTTCTCTGCATGGTAGGGGAGACAGAACTGTAAGTTGTTGCTCCTGGTGGAGTGTGGTAAGGGCCGTGAAAGACACGTGTGCAGGTGTCCTGGGAGCCCAGAGGAAGGGGAGGACAGAGAGGGGCCGATGGGCTCTACTAACTGTGCAGCCAGATGGATACTGGCAGCTTCCTGCTTCCCAAATGTCCGATTTTCTTGGGCTCCTGGTAGACCACACCTTTCTGCTGTGAAAGCATAGAAGTCCCAGTGGGGTTTTGAAAGTGCTGATTAAATCTTAGCTTGACCTGTGTTAAACATTCCATGTGTGGCTCTCTCAAGATCTATCCAGATCACCTCAATTTTAGGAAATTCCCTGGACCTCTCCACAGCACTGCAGGCTGTTGCTTAGGGTGGATTATTGTATGGCTTATTTTATCCATTTTCCTGTTGATTTCCTCTACCTTCAAGGTCAGAACATGACCCTTCTCCTGATCATATGACTCAAAACTCCTCATACCCACCAGCACACAGACAACATCTTAGATTTTCTGAGGTCATTCCATTGTTCCCTTACCTAGTCTCAGACTGCCAGACCACAGACTCTGGCCTTTGCTTTGAAGAACCTGGAACCTGGGCCTTGGCAGTTACTGTGGGTGAGAAATCTCAGGCGATGCACAAGGAACCATATACCAGTGGGTTCTCTGAATGATAAGAACTGAAATCCTGGCCAGGGCGGTGGTTCACTCCTGTAATCCCAGCAATTTGGGAGGCCAAGGCGAGTGGATTATTTGAGGTCAGGAGTTCGAGCAGCCTGGCCAACATGGTGAAACCCAGTCTCTATGAAAAATAAAAAGAAATTAGCCAGGCATGGTGGTGCATGCCTGTAGTCCAGCTGCTTAGGAGGCTGAGGCATGAGAATCGCTTGAACTTAGGAGGTAGAGGTTGCAGCAAGCTGAGATCGTGCCACTGCACTCCAGCCTGGGCACAGAGCAAAACTCTGTATCAAACAAAAAAAATAAATAAATAAAAATAAATGAACTCCTGTAAGAATCCATACTTAACTCTGCCAGGGGTTCCTTTCCTTCATATCCTGAACTTCGAGATCTCCCTGGATAGGCTTTGTGATTCAATGGGACCATCAAGAAGGAGCCCCAGAGGCCGGGCATGGTGGCTCACATCCATAATCCCAGATGTCAGGAGTTCAAGACCAGCCTGGCCAACATGGTGAAACCCTGTCTATACGAAAAATACAAAATTAGCCGGATGTGGTGGCACATGCCTCTGGTCCTAGCTACTCAGGAGGCTGAGGCAGAAGAGTCGCTTGAACCCGGGAGGCAAAGGTTGCAGTGAGTGGAGATCATGCCACTGTACTCCAGCCTAGGTGACAAAGCGACTCAGTCTCAAAAAAAAAAAAAAAAAAAAAGGTGGGGAGCTCCAGAGCCAGACCGGCATGAGGTGTCTGAATCTGGATGTTTCTGCACAGACACATCTGCTGAGGGTCAGCAAAGAGAGCTCCTCAGGTCCAAGGGAGCTGCCTCCTGGGATGACCACTTGGCATCCCCTTCACAGCTCCCAGTGTCTCGGGCAAGCAGTATCTCCAGTGCTTCCCCATCGAGGAGGTGCTGGAGAGAGAATAGAATGGCAGACTCCTTGAGAAAGGGGGAAATGTGCTTATTCACCAGACCCTGGTCTTAGACCTGGGAAGCCCCTTTTCACTTGAGGGGTCATTTTAGAGCATTAGAAGGGAAGCTTAATGCAGATAATCTCATCGGTGTGTTTGGCTGCTAGACTTTTCATTTTCTTTTGGGGGGAAGGTTTTTAGCCATCAGAAGTGCCAGTTCTCATAGCCTCCTTGGTTAGTGAATTGGGAAAGACCAGTTAACTGTTTTCTCAGAGCTGCTGGGGGGACAGATATATGGGGTTCATTCCCCCACTCTGTCCTGCCTCTGTTTAACCTCTAAGGTTGCCAGCCTCTCTGAGATACAGTCCTGTTGTCGCCACACCTCAGAGATTCTTTCATTCATTCTTTCTGGATTTACAGAGCACCTGACATGTCAGGTAAGCAGCCCCCTGGTGCTCCTGGAAGGCAAATGAAGAAATCTGTAGAATTCAGGGGAGTTTGTGGAACTGTGTGAACTCTAGACAGAGTGGAAGGAGTGGGCAGTTCTGACTGCTCGGAGAAGCTTGCTGACAGTGAGCAGGGCTTCCTGGCAGGGGTGGTAGAGGGAACAGAGCTGCAAGGCAGAACACACCCAGTTATTGGGGAAGGGTCTGTAGCGCAGTCTGTGGAGCTAGGTGTGAGGAGGGCTCACTTGGAACTGTGGGGCAGGGCCAGGCTTGGGCGGCGGCGCCCCCTGAGCTGCATGAGTCATGTCCATAGGATACCCCTACCCAGCTCTCACAGTGGTTAAGAACATAGGTCAGCACTTATAAGCTAGGTATATCTTGGGCAAATTCTGTAGCCTGCCTGCCTTGGTTTCCTCATCTGTATAATCGAGATAATGCTGGTATTTCTTCATAGGGTTATTGTGAGGATTAACTGAGTTAATACACAACAGGTGCTTAGGAGTAGTGCCTGGCACGTAAGAAACAACATAGAAGTGTTTTCATTGCTATGATGCTTGAGGGGTGAGCATAGGAAGGATGGCATCTCCTCAAAAACAGCATCCCCCGGCTCAGTCTCTTGACCCCCACAGCCTGCCTCCCAGCTCTCTTCATTCTATCCTGTCCTCCAATACTGACTTCCCTCCTTGACTCTACCCATATACCTAGCTGCTAGAATTAACAATTACTCATATTTGTCATATTTGCTTCACCTATATTTGGATGAAGTAATTAAGTAAATTTTAGACATCATGACATTTCACCCCTGAGGACATAACTTGCATCTCTAAAAACTGAGGACTTTCTTTACATAACCACAATATTGTTATCCCACTACCAAATTGCAAATAACTCCTTTATATCATCCAATACCGAGTCTGCATTCATATTTCCCCAGTTCTCAGGATACTTTTTGCAGTTTTTGAGCCAGAATCCAAACAAGGCCTACATAATTAGTTTTGGTTTTTATGTCTCTTAAGTTTCTTCTGTTCTAGAAGAGCCCCCCCATCCTTTTTTTTTCCTTTTTTAATGACATTTTTAAAAGTCTTTCAGAATGTGGTTTTTTGGATTTGTCTTGTTGCTTTCTAGTGGTGTCACTTTACTTGTTCCTCTATCTCCTGTATTTCCCATGAACTGAAAGTTAGATCCAAAGGCTGGGTTAGACTTAGGTTAAATTTCTCACTGTCACTGTCTCTGTTTCTCTCTCTTTGTCTCTGTCTCCCCCTGCCCCTCTCTGCTTTTGGCAAGACTAGTTCCTAGGTGATACTATGTATTTCGTACTGCCTCATGTCGGAATGCACACAATGTCTGCTTGTCTTGTTGTTAGCAGCACTAAGGTTGACCAATGAGGTCATGTGGGGACAACAATGGCAGGTTTCTCAAAGCCACTGTCTGTGAGGACTCAAAAGACATTTTGCGGAACAGACCAGTCAGCAGAAAGAGAGAAAGAGAACAAGTGTGTGAACACGGGGAAACCAGTGGCTGTCTTTCTTTCCTTCTCCGTCCCCATTGCTGTCTTCCTTTTTTCCTTTCTCCCTCCCTTCTCCTTTCTCCTGGTCCTTTCTCTCCCCCTCTCTCCTCCTTCCCTTTCTCCCACATATCCTTTACTCCTACTCCCCTCCCCCATTCCCCATGCACACCCCTCCCTTTCCTTCACCCCTGCCCCGTGACCCTTCCCACCTTCTCCACTTTCCACCTCCCTCCCGCAACCCCTCAGATGATTGACGGCGAGGCCTTCCTTTTGCTGACACAGGCGGACATTGTGAAGATCATGAGCGTCAAGCTGGGCCCAGCCTTGAAGATCTATAACGCCATTCTCATGTTCAAAAACGCCGATGACACCTTAAAGTGACTGGCCCAGGGCTGGGCCCTCCTGCGGCACCTGCTTGGCCTCCCTCTCCAGCTGATGCTTTCTTCCTGACCTGAGTTCCTCATACCCCACACGTCCCCATGCTCCACCTATATCTGACCAGGGCTGGTCCTTCTTAGAGGGTGCATGGGAGCTGAGGAGCCCTGGGGAGGGTAGGCACCCAGCCCCAAGTCCTAGAGCTCATTTGCCACCAGGCATGTCAGTGAGGGCGTGACTGGCAGGGGCATTACTCATGGAGTCAGTTGGACTGTGGCAGCACCACAGCCCCAGTGGACTTTTATTTTATTACCAAAGTGTCTTTTCCTTATTAGTTGAGGAGAGACTAGTAGAGCAGCAGTCCTTCAATCTGAGGCCCCTTTCCCTTTTTTGGTATCTCTGTGTACTTTTCTCTCCTTGGCTCCTTTCCTCCTGCCAAGAAGTGACCCTGCCAGAAACATATTTACTCCTGGAGGCATCTCCTCCCTTTCTGTCTGCTGGTTTTGCTGCCCTCATTCTGCTGCTTCGTTTCCTGGGCAGTGCCCCCAGCCAGACCCCACTGGCTCTTCCACCTGAGATATGTGAACCTCGGAAACATGTTTTCATAAGATCCCTTGGAAGTCTCTAGCTGCCTTTCTCTCTTTTGCCCAGAATTGAGAGATTCTGAGCCAAGATGCCTTCCTGAACTTGCCCAGTTCTGGACCAGTTGGCATTTTAGTATCCCACGCCAAGTCCAAGTTCCAGCAGAATGAGCAGGTGGCTAGAGCCTGTTTTATAGATGGCAGAGGTTGAGGTTCCACTGCTGTTTTCCATACACCCTTCATGTGTGGAGTGTGGGAAGGAGTAAGCCTAGCCTGCCAGTAGCCTAGGTTAAGAGATCAGCATAAGGATTTGTTAGACAATCTCGGGTCTTTGGCCAGAGGGGCAGCTCCAGCAGGCATAGTGGTGCCTGAAGTTAGGAATAGTGTCCTCTCTGTAGCCTTGGACCTCAGCCAAGGTATTGCCCATGGGGTGATGGCTCCAGGCCTGCCAGGCCTTCTGCCATGAGAATGTAGCACTCTGTGCAGCACACACCCCCGTGACATCATTCAACCTGTCCCTTAAATGTTTATCACTAGCCCTTGCAGAGTCTTGCAAAGACGACTTGAAGTTGGGAGTTAGGAAGGTGAACTTTTCTATCTGAATTCTCCGGGTCCCTGAAGCCCTCCTTGCCACTCTCCATCTGTCTTGCACTGCCAGCTGGGTCCCTGCTGAGGCTCTGGGACTTCCATTTCTCTGTCCACATAGGAACTCAGCTTCCACTGAGTCACTGCCAAACCTGCCTCCCAGCCCGGGTGGGAAGTGGGAGAGCCACTGGCAGGAGCCAGCCCCACATGGAGGTGAGGAGCCACTGCCAACCTCCCGTGCCCAGGTGCTGATGTGGGCCTGCAGAGTGTGGGGCCGGTGCCTTCCCCCAGACCCCTTCTCTCAATCATGTGATATGTGTGTGTGTGCACGTGTGTGTGTGTGTGTGGCACTCTCAGAAGTGTTTGACAGGGTGCAGATGTGAGGCTCAGTTTTGGGAAAATGCCAAGGGCTATTATCATTAAAATTTGAAGCTTTATTTTTCCCTTAGAAGTGGGAAACCCAGAGCTCTGTTGATTTCCTACCACAACCCAGTGGGGGCCTCTCTCTCCCATGGGCTGGACAGCTTTTTGAGGAAGCCATTCAGCTCCCACAGTTGAGCTCCCACAGGGCTTCAGGTGTCCCTTCCCTTTCAACTGCTTAGAGGCAGCTTTGAGCACAGCCTTTCTGGAAGGAAGCTAGGCAAGCCCTGCCACACAGCGAAGGTTGGGTTTACAAGGGTGACATTGGTACTCCCTTGGCCAAGAGTAAAGAACAAGTCTAAGCCTTGCTTTTATCTTGGTCGTCTGGGTGGTGGCAGAACTCATCAGCTCCTTATCCTCAGTCTGTTACTCTAAAAGATGAGAGATGTTCACTGACTTTGCGCGGTGAGAAGGCAGCAAGTACTCACGGCTGGTGCTGTGGGACCTCACAGCTTCTAAGGAGAGGGGCTGGGAGAGCCTTTGCCATTGGATCTGCCAAGCACCTAATGCTTGCCTGTGATGAAGGCAAGATGGACCAAGGGCCTTGGAGAAAAGGGCTCCCAGGCCTCTGAACTTTGAGGCCTCAGCACTTTCTGCACTACTGTCAAACTCTTTGGAAAGAAGCCAAATCATAAAAAAGTAGAAAGAAATCTGCCTCTTGTCTGCCCTACTGCCCCTTTACCCGCACTCTGTCCCCAAATGATATTATTGCACCTTGACCTGGGAGCGCAGAGCGGGGAGGGAGTTGGCAGAGATTCCTGGTGTCCTCTGCCCTCCTAGCAACAGGTGCCACTTATATTTTGGCCCCTGGCAGCCTCGCCCAGCCCCTGATCAGCCCAGGCCTAGGGCAGTTAGGACCTTTCTGTTTATTTTCTGAAGCAGAGAGAATGATCTCAGAGTTTGCAAATGAAGCCTTTTTTGCACTTTCATTCACATGCACTTTGGTGGGGTTACATTTTTGTACTTGCCTCTTGTGTGTGCACATGTATGTATGTGTTCTTTAAGAGAATCTTCTGGCTTAAGCTAAGGTGACTCTTGAGGGAGAAAAAGTTACAAACAAAATGTGGTGTGATTTGTCAGTGTATCAAAACAACATAAATAAACTTGAACAACTGATGTGCACCCAGAGTCTGTTTCTATTTTCATGATAAAACATCCAGAGAACACAAAATGATTATCAGTAGTGGCATTACTGAAGAGACTAAAGTGTTCTCTTTGTTGTTAGTTAGGGGTCCTTATAGTTTTTAAGGTAAGAAACAAAGGATAAGGATAAATGGGTATCTGTCTGCATTGAAAGTGTAAACAGTGGGAACTCCCAGAGATCAGTGTGTAAAAGGGCCTGATCCTTAACATTTGATAAATGATCAAGGGCAGAAAATTCAATGAAACCTCTAATTTTTAAAATAATAATATCAGGCTGGGCACAGTGGCTCACGCCTGTAATCCCAGCACTTTGGGAGGCCGAGGCGGGCAGATCACAAGGTCAGGAGATCGATACCGTCCTGGCTAATGCAGTGAAACCCCATCTCTACTAAAAATACAAAAATTAGCCGGGCGTGGTGGCGGGCGCCTGTAGTCCCAGCTACTCGGGAGGTTGAGGCAGGAGAATGGCGTGAACCTGGGAGGCGGAGCTTGCAGTGAGCTGAGATCACGCCACTGCACTCCAGCCTGGGTGACAGAGTGAGACTCTGTCTCAAATAAAAAAAAAAAAAAAAGAACCCAGGGCCTGGGAAGCTTTGGGTCAACCCCTGAGAAAGCCTTCCCTGTTCTCCAGGGTGAGCTAATCTCTGGTTCCTGAGCCTCAAATCTCTGAAGGGCAGAGTGGGGCATAGGTTTCAACTCAGCTGTGATTCTCCCAGAATGGTGCCAGGGCAGTGCTAGGTCGGGTAGGCTCTGGGTGGCAGTCTTTGGCTTAACACAAGAAATTGCCAGAGGCTGGCTCAGGGGGAAATGAGCTGCCCAGCCCTGGAAGTTTCCATGAAATGACTGAACATAGAGGCTGGTGGCCCCCGTTAGGGAAGGGGTGGAGGAGAGTGTTGTGTGAGACCAACCTTTCAGTTGCTGATTCACTAGGTTCCAAGCGAAAGGGAAGATGATTCAGCAGAGGGAATCAGGGAAGGCTGTGTAGGAGTCAGCATTTAAGCTGGACCTTGAGAGAGTGCGGCAGTTCCAGTGTTGAAAGGGACTTCAGAAACTGTCCCTCCAGCAGGACACACCATCCATCACCAATTCACATGAGGCTCAGGGAGCTGAAGTCAGTTGCCCATGGTCACATAACAAGTTGTATTTTTTTTTGTTTTTTTGTTTTTTTTTTTTTGAGATGGAATCTCGCTCTGTCGCCCAGGCTGGAGTGCACTGGCGCAATCTTGGCTTACTGCAAGCTCTGCCTTCCAGGTTCACGCCATTCTCCTGCCTCAGCCTCTCCGAGTAGCTGGGACTACAGGCGCCCGCCACCACGCCTGGTTAATTTTTTGTATTTTTAGTAGAGACGGGATTTTACCATGGTCTCGATCTCCTGACCTCGTGATCCGCCCGCCTCGGCCTCCCAAAGTGCTGGGATTACAAGCGTGAGCCACCGCGCCCGGCCACAAGTTGTACTTTTAAAAATTCAGAGAGTCCCCCAGGCAGGGCCCATCCAGGAGCCAGTGGGTGCAGCCAGCTTGGTAATTCAGGTCCAGTGGTTAATTAGTAACTGAAAGGCCCTGAAGCCAGCTTCCAGCAGGCAGGGCTGGGAGGTTGAACTTGAGCCGGTTTGGGAGCCAGGAGCGAGTGGGTGACAGGTCATTCCTGACTGGGAAGGTTGCTCGACAAGTCAGGATTGTGCCTCCAATCAGAAGGACCATGAAGAGAGAGAACAGGGCAGAGCCGTGCATGGGGCTGCTCCCCAGGACCTGAGCTGGAACCTGGAGTTTTCAGGTGAGAGGCTCACCTATGAGCAGGATACCTGCCTGCTGGCCTATTGGTCTCCAGATTGACTAGTTACCTAGCTAACATCTTTCCTAGTACCTGTTTACTTTCTTTCTTTCCTTTCTTCCTTCCCAACTTCTTTCCCTTCTCCCTCCTTCCTTTCCTTCCTTCCCCCCCAACTATCTGCTTTCTCAGCTGCCTAATTTTCTTCCTCCTTAACTAACCAACTTACATCCTCACTTCCTTCCCACTAACTTCATTTTTTCCTTTTCTAGCTTTCTATTGTCTTCCTGAAATTCCAGGCGGTGGGCTCTGCAGTCAGATGGCCTGGGTTCAAATCCGGGTTGTGTCATATTATTAACTGTCTTGATCATGTCACTTCCCTCTCCTTGCCTCAGTTTTCTCCTCCTTAAAACAGGGATGATGATAGTTCCTAACCAGTGGGGTTGTGGGAACAAAATAAGATCAAGTTGGCACTTGAACTGGGCAGGCGTGTAAATGAACAAGTTACAGTGAAGACAGGGACAGCAGCAGGAAAGGGTGCATGGGATCAGCGGGTCATCTGGCTTCCAGGAAAGGCAATGAGAACAGATGAAAAGGTGAGCTGGAAAGACCAGGTTTGTTGGGGAATGTTCCAAGGAGAGAGAACTGTGTGACACTGTCCCACCCCCACACCCCATTTGGCAGGGCCAGGGAGCTGTAAGCAGGTCCGTGTAACAATGGGACAGAGGGAGGCAAGTCTGGGCTGTGGCAAGTTAGGAAAGGGACAGGCTTGAGGACTCATGGAGGGGCTTGAGTGGGAGCTCACGGAGTCTGAAGAGTTAGGAGAATATATTGATGTCCAGCTTCTGGCCAGAAAATTAGAACACCGTGGTGCAAGAGAGAAGAAAGCCTTAGGAACTGAGGGCTGCTTAGGCATGGGGGTCACAGTCAAGGTGATGGGGGAGGGTGTGATGGGCCATGGCCATGCCAGGTTCCCACCAGGAGCTTAGTACTTGAATATTAACAGCAATATCTTGAGAAGCTTTACACAATAGTACAAAGATAAAAGTTAAAATAACCGGCCGGGCGCAGTGGCCCACGCCTGCAATCCTAACACTTTGGGAGGCCGAGGTGGGCGGATTACCTGAGGTCAGGAGTTCGAGACCAGCCTAGCCAACATGGTGGAACCTCGTCTCGACTAAAAATACAAAAATTAGCTGGGCATCGTGACACATGCCTGTAATCCCAGCTATTCGGGAGGCTGAGACAGGAGAATTGCTTGAACCCAGGAGGCGGAGGTTGCAGTGAGCAGAGATTGCGCCACTGCACTCCAGCCTGGGCAACAGAGCGAGACTCCATCTCAAAAAAAAAAAAAAGTTAAAATAACCTAAGAACCCGCTGTTACCTTGGGTCATGGCCCTCCAGTCTTTTTTTGGCAGCTGTACTCACAAATGTGTACGTGCATACATGTCTTTTGTTTTTCTTTTACAAAATTTGTACCCCTACAACACCTACTATTTTGAAACTTGGTTTTCTGCTTGATATTGTATCACATATATATTCCTGTTTTGGTTTATGTAGGTTTTATATAGTTTTTGGTTGTGTGATTTTCTACTTTATATATGTACCAACATTTATCATTTATTGATTCATTAGTCAAATATGTACTGGGCACCTACTATATTCCAGGCCCTTTGTTCAGTGCTGAGGATTCAATAGTTGAACAGGAAGTATTTGCCCTCCTGGAGCTGATGTTCTAGTTGGCGATAGAAAATAAAAACGAATAGATACGTGATAAGGCATCAGTGCTACAAAGTAAAATATAAAGTAGACAAAATGTATGGGGAATGAACAGGACTGGTATCAGAGTGACTAACCATCCTGGTTGGCCCAGGACTATAGCGGTTTTAGCACTGAAACCCGTCAGTCCCAGACAAACCAGGATGACCTGTCACCTGTAATTAGTACAAGCCTCTCCAAGAGGTGACTTTAAGCAGAAACCTCTATGACGTTAGTGGAAAACAGCCATGCAGATGCCTGGGGGAAGAGTGTTGTAGGCAGAGGGAAAACTAAGTGCAAGGGGCTGGAGGCCAGAGAGCGCTTAGTGTGTCTGAGGGACAGCAAGAGAAAGCAGAGAGGCTGAGGGCAGTCAGGAAGGAGGGGAGTGGAAGCCAAGGAGGAGATGGAGACAGCAAGCCAGGTCATATGGATCTCACAACACCCAGCTGAGGCTTTGGATTTTAATTCTAGGTGTGTTGAGAAACCACTGGAATTTTTGAGCAACTAAGGCAGATGATCTGATTTACATTTTAAGACTCACCGTGGCTTTTCATGGAGAAAGATTGTAGTAGGTAAATGGAGAAGCAGGGAGTCAGTGGAGAAGCTATTGCAATAATCCACGCAAGTGATGATGGGGGCTCAAGCAGGGCGGTTGCAGCAATGATGGTGAGCAGTAATGGTTTCTGGATATATTTTGAATGGAATTTCATGATGAAGTGGAGGTGGAGTGAGGGTGCACGCTTTCTGGAATGAACTCAAAAATTGCTGGCTTGAACTTTTGAGTAGGCGGTAGTGCCATTATTGAGGCTGAAGACTGAGGGAGGAGCAGACTGGGGCAGAGTGGAAGGAATATGAGTCAAGACCTTTGTTTTGGACATGTTAACTTCGAGATACCAGCCAGGCTGCAGAGCTAAACTATGTCTCAAAAAAAAAAAAAAAAAAAAAGATTGAGATGCTTTGGCTGGGCATGGTGGCTCACACCTGTAATCCCAGCACTTTGGGAGGCAGGGGCGGGTGGATCACATGAGGTCAGGAGTTCGAGACCAGCCTGGCCAACATGGTGAAACCCAGTCTCTACTAAAAATACAAAAATTAGCCAGGCGCAGTGGTGGGTGCCTGTAATCCCAGCTACTCAGGAGGCTGAGGCAGGAGAATAGCTTGAACCAGAAAGCAGAGGTTGCAGTTAGCCAAGATTGTGCCATTGCACTCCAGCCTGGGCAACAGAGTGAGACTCTTTCTTAAAAAATAAATAAATAAATAAATAAATAAAGATTGAGATGCCTCTAGACCTCTAACTAGTGAATTGTCAAGGAAGCAGTTAAATATTTAAGTCCAGAGTTCAGGAGAGAATCAGGACTAGGCTGGGCACAGTGGCTCATGCCTGTAATCCCAGCACTTTGGGAGGCCGAGACAGGCAGATCACTTGAGGTCAGGAGTTCGAGACCAGCCTGGCCAACATGGTGAAACCCCATCTCTACTTAAAAAAATACAAAAATTAGCCGGCTATGGTGGCAGGTGCCTGTAGTCCCAGGTACTCAGGAGGCTGAGGCGGGAGTATTACTTGAACCTCGGAGGCAGAGGTTGCAATGAGTTGAGATAGCGCCACTGCACTCCAGCCTGGGTGACAGAGTAAGACTCTGTCAAAAAAGAAAAAGGAAGGAAGGAAGGAAGGAAGGAGAAAGAAAAGAAAAAGAATCAGAACTAGAGAGAGAGATTTGGGAACTGACAAGTATAGTTGGTTAAACCATTACAATGGTAGCGATCAACTAAAGAACAAGTACGTGTAGACAGAAGCCCAAAGACTAAGCCCTGGGATAGGCTTAGTGTTTAAGGATAAAAAGAGGAGGAAAATCCAGCACAAAAGATAGAGGAAGAGCAGTCAGTGAGCTAGAAGGAAAACCAGGAGTTCCTGAAGCCAAATGGGGAACATGAGCGCACCAGATTCTTCTGAGAAGTTGAATAAGATGAGGATGAGGAACTCATCACTGGCTTTGGCACACAGAGGTCACTGATCCACGGTTTCATTGAAGTGTTGGGTTGACAGCCTGTTTGGTTTCATTGAAGTGTTGGGTTGACAGCCTGTTTGGAATGGGCTCAAAAGAGAATAGGAAGAGGAGTGGAGACAAGGAGTCCAGACAACTCTTTTAAAGAGTTTAGCTGAAAAGGGGTACAAAGAAATGGGACTGTATCTGGACACGGTATATGGTCAAGAGAGGGAGCTCTTGCAGCTGGCAAGCGTTCTGAAGTGCCCTGTGGTGGGACACTTAGGTTACTATTAGCACAATTATTTTGCTGTTATAAATAGTGCTCCTGAATGAAGGCCACATCAGGATCTTGTTTTTGAAAAGAAATGTCCTTGTTCTGGGTATGTGCTTCGACAACATGACATCCTGCTGATCATGAATTGGCTCCACATTTCTATTTTGTTCAAGATGGAAGGCTTTGATACTGTGCACTCAGGTTTTCTCTGGTCAACATTTCCAGATCCTCTGCATTTCAGAGCCCACAGAGAACCCCTGAGGCCCCTGGGCTCAGTTCCCTCCCTGACCAACTTTCTGGGCCCTAGCCCCATGTGTCCCTCCCCTGTAGTATACTGTAGCCACACAAAGCTTGAGAAGGGCAGGGGCTGTGGGCCCATCCACTCCTCTATTCCTGAGAACAACTGCCCACCCCTCGGGATCCTGGGGAGAGGAAGGGACCTTGTGAGTACCTAATGACCGCCCCAGGCAGCAAGGCCTTCATGAGCCAGGGTGCTCTCTGGGACCATTTCTTACACAGCAGGAGAGTCATGGGCCAACCAGGCCTGCCCTGAGGACTGGGCCAGAGCCCTTGAGGGGCCCGCAGGGAAAGGCCCAAAGGACCAAGTGCTCAGTAAAGACCAAGGCAGGCTGGACTGAGCTAGACACCCAGGCTCCAGGTTCCTTCCTCTGAAACATCTGCAGGTTTTTGGGAGGCGAAGGGCTCTCAGCTGCCATGGCTGATGTCTGTGGGACTTTTTCTTCAGCTCCAGATGGTCTACACAGGGTTCATATACACAGGCCCCCTACACGCACGCATGTGTGCGCACCCACATGCACACACACACACCCCCCAGAGTAAATTCACTGATATACACCAATATGAACACAGACACACAATGACTTACCTATACACACATATGAATAAATACCCATACTGCTCTGAACACACAGACATCCACACAGACTCACACTCACCCACATGCACACACACTGACACAGCACATTCACATACAAAGATACACACTGGCATGTACTACACAGAGACACGCTGAAACACATCCATATACACACCACACACTGAGATACAGTGATGCACACAGTCACAGATGCACAGACATATGCTGATGTATATGTACAAATGTGGTCACACTGACACAAACATGCAACCATCTACTCAGACTCATACAAACCGACACAAATACCTGAAATACAGAGCCACAGACAGACACACACGGAAGCACTCTATGCACAAAACACTCACACAGTACATACCATGCCGCACACACACTGACCCAAACAGTCTAACAAGCCCCGAGGGTCTCCAGGGCTGCCCTGGGGCTATTGCCCACCCCTCCCACCGTCCCCGCCAGGGTGAGATGGTGTTCCCCAGGGAACAGACGTCTCCAGTCCCATGTTAAGCTCTGCTGGATCCCGCGTGACATCAACCAGCCCCCTCGAGGCTGCCGGGAGCTGTGAGCTCTGTGCTGGGGCCAGGCCGGCACCGGGCACAGACACTTAGGCCCTTGTTGGGAGAACAGAGAGAGGCTCTCTTGTCTGCTGCCTGTCTTCGGTTCCAGCTGCTGGTTCTCCTAGAGGCCTGTCCTCAGACTCGCAGGTATGTGGGACCAGGGAGGCCAGGTCCTGGCCGAAGGGCCACTGGGGTCAGCCCAGGAGAGGGTGTGGCAGTGTTGTGGGCTGTTTGCAGGAGCACACACGTCTGGCATTGGCTAGGGGCAGGCTGCGCTTCCTTAGCAGTTCTGCAGCTTGCTCTTAAGGCTTGGCAGGGCTGGGCCTCGGGGCAGCCCGGGCTGGGGGATCCTCTCAGTTCCCCTTCACTTTCTCTGTTCCCAAGAAGGCCATGAGGTTGGTGCTCCAGGACCCCCCACCTTGTAAAGACAGGAAATCTCTACTCAGAGAGGCTGGGCTGCAGCCCAGACCCCACAGTGGACCAAGACTAAGGTCTTGAGATGCACAGCAACGGGGCTCTCAGGTGAGATCTCTGCTCTCAGCCTTTGCCAAGCAAGGATGAGGCTGTGGGGCCCCAAGCAATCTGTGGCAAGACCTGGGCACCCTGGCCTCCTCTCCCCTGCAGGGTGGAAGCAAGGAAGACACTATTCCTGGCCACATAGATCAGCGGGTCACACCTTCTGTTGTTTGGCCCCGAATAGATACTGGCCAGTCTTGGGTCTCTCTGTGGCCCCAGCCCAAGGCTTCCAGGACAGCTGCCTTTCCTGAGGCGTTGGGCAGAATTCCTTGTGGCCAGGAGATCATAGCACAGAGCCCAGCTGGGAGTGCGCCCAGTAATTCAGGGTTGCCATTGTTCCTCTATGGGAGTCCAGAGAGCCCAGCCTGTGCTTCACAAGGCTGTGTGGCCTTAGGAAGGTCCTTTTTTAGGCCACAGGCCTTCCACCTGTGAAATGGGGGACGGGTTCAGACTTTATGCCCTGAAAAGGTCCTTCCAGCCCTGGCCGTCTTGGACTTCTGGAGCTACCCTGGGTGTCCTCAACTCTTGAAAAGAATCAGCCCGGGAGGGGCCACACCCTGACCATCCCCCTTTATCCCTTCTGAGATGTTTGTTAGGAAGTCTGGGTCCAGGGGATATCATTTCTTGTTCCGTCCATGCAGGGATTGCTTACCTCTGGGGTAGGAAACCCTCAGGCAGTGGCAGGTGCACAGGTAGGGGAGGATGGAGAGGGCAGTGGTGCCTGAAGCCCTGGATGGGCGGAGCTGACCCCCCAGCACCAGCTCTCTCATGCCTGCTCCTCCCTGTCCCCCCAGAGCTGCCTGATCATTGCTACAGAATGAACTCTAGCCCAGCTGGGACCCCCAGTCCACAGGTGAGTGGTTCTTGGTCCCCCACCCATCATCAGGGGGCTCACTTCCTCCCGAGGGTAAGGAAATCTGTGGGTCCCAGACAATGTTAGGGGCTGAGAGGGTCACTGCAAGCACACAGAAATGAGTCACTTGCAGAGTGAATAGAGGAGAGATTTGAAATAGGGCTTCAAGATGAACTGGAAAAATCATGGGATTTGTCATGAAGACACCTGGGTTCTATCCCAACCTGGTTGCCTGTGAGACCCTGGGCAACTCCTCTCTGGGCCTCAGTTTCCTCACCTATTCAATTAGCACAACAGCCAGCTGCCTCCCAAGGCTGTTTTGAGAAGTGGGTAAGATGGTGGGTAAGTGGATTTGTGGGTGGGTAGAAGGAGCAAGGGAGGGAGGGAGGCGGGCAGGTAAAAAAAAAGAAAAGAAAAAGGCAGGCAGGCCTAGTAGAGTTATTGGAGAAGGGATCAGGGCCTGGGCCAGGAGAAAGGGAGGTCGCCAAGGAGTAGGGATCTGCTGATCGTAATCACTTCTTTCTTTAGCCCTCCAGGGCCAATGGGAACATCAACCTGGGGCCTTCAGCCAACCCAAAGTGAGTTCTGGTCCCTCAAGCACCTTTCCTACTTGACTCCCCTCATACCTGGCTCCCCTTGCCTTGGGAATAAAATCCAAATTCTCTGGTCTAGCATTCAAGACTCTCTGCCATCTGGGCCCAGGACCTTTCCTCAGCTTTATCTCCCACAAATTTCCCAGCCTCTGCCCATGCTGAACCCTTTTCCTGCAATGCCCCCGAAATGTCTGCATTGTTAGCGACTCCCCACACTTCAGGCCCTTCTCAGGGGCTTTGGGTACCAGAACCCTGCCTTCTATGCAGGCCTTCTGTGCAGTATGTCTGGTTTTATCTCCACTCTGCCTGTTGTTTAACTTGAATTTGAGTTGCCCTGGGGCCAGGGTGAATCTTACAAGCCCTCTCTCGGCTGGGGGAACATGGGGTTCTTCGGGGGTGAGGAGGCATGGCTCCTGGAAGGCTCTCTGTATTTCCCCACTCTAAAGTTAAAAAGAAGCCCAGGTTTGTTCTCAGGCACCAGGTTTCCAGACCTTGCAAATGCTGATCCATGTTTTTCCCACTTCCCCCAGCGCCCGGCCCACAGACTTCGACTTCCTCAAAGTCATCGGCAAAGGGAACTACGGGAAGGTGAGTGACTTGGTGAGGGTGGGAAGCCTGGGTCTTCCCTTCTGCAGCCTGGGTCTTCCCTTCTGCAGCCTCTTCCAGCCCCTGCTGCCACTTGTATGTGTGAAGAGAGAGCGCTCACACCTGCAGACAAAAGCAGGGGCAGGCGGGAGGCCTTGTAATGCTGTTGGGAAGTCCAAAGTCACCTACAGGGCCTCAAATTTGTGTTTCTGTTCAGGTCCTGCTGGCCAAGCGCAAGTCTGATGGAACGTTCTATGCAGTGAAGGTGCTGCAGAAAAAGTCCATCTTAAAGAAGAAAGAGGTACCAGAGCTCGGGCACAGGTGTTTCCTCTTCTGCTTCTCAAACCTCAGGCTAGGGTGGCTTTCAAAGATGGGTCCCACCTCTGACAGGTCCATGGAGCTGGGTGCAGAAGTGATCACAACAAAGGGTAGAGGGGAGGTGGTACGCAGGATGGTGGCCCTTCTCAAAGAAAGCAGGCCAAGCCACCTCACCACAGGGCTTTCAGGAAAACCAGCCTGGCTTTGCCTTCCCCTGGGAAATGCAGGTTCCACGATGGACAAGTCTTCTGCCTGCTCCGAGTGGCAGGCTCCCTATCTGTATAATGTGGAGCCCCACTTTATTCTCTCTAAAGACCCTTCATGCCATCAGGCCATGTGGCTGGAGTGCAGTAGTGCAATCACAGCTTGCTGCAGCCTCAAACTCCTGGGCTCAAGCAATCCTCCTGCCTCAGCCTCCCAAAGTGCTGGGATTAGAGGCATGAGCTTCATGCACAGCACATCATGGACTTCTTTTGTTGTTGTTGAGACGGAGTCTTGCTCTGTCACCCAGGCTGGAGTGCAATGGCACCATCTCAGCTCACTGCAACCTCCACCTGCTGAGTTCAAGTGATCTCATGCCTCAGCCTCCTGAGTAGCTGCGATTAAAGGCACCTGCCACCACTCCTGGCTAATTTTTGTATTTTTAGTAGAGATGGGGTTTTGCCATGTTGGTTAGGCTCCTGGCCTCAAGAGATCTGCTGGCCTCAGCCTCCCAAAGTGCTGGGAGTACAGGCATGAGCTACCACACTCAGCCCCATCGTGGATTTCTTGATGCCTCAGCTGACCTGAGTTCCTTTAACACCTGACTCCATTAGTAGGCCAGAGCAGGCCCAGAGAGAGGATTGCATAGGAGATCAGGGGACTCAGAGAAAAGAGTGATTAATGTTAACAAGGTGTCGGTAGGGGATGGGAATGGGAGGTCTTCCTGAGGGAGGCAGCAGTGCAGCTGGCCTTGACGGTGGGATTCTGATGGTCTGAAAAGAGGGTGCGACATCCAGGAAGAGGAAATAGCATAAGCAAATGCATGAATATGGATAGTGCGTGGCTTCTTTCCCTTAGGAACTCATTTATGTAGGCATCACACATGCCTTTGCTTTTCACTCCAGGGGCAAGAAGCTCTGATCTAGGGGCTAGAGCGGTGCCCACATGAACTAGCTTAGGATGAGGCTGACCACCCTGAGCCCTGAATACTAAGGAAGGAACTTGGGCCTGGCTCTGAGGGCAATAGGGAGCCATTGTGGTGTTTGAGCAGGGGCATGAGCAAGTCCTGGGTAGGATGACTCCCACCCACAAGCTTATATTGGCTGAGCGGGAATAAAAGGGGCTGTTATGGGCTGTGACATGGACCCCTCTCTTTGTGACTCCACAGCAGAGCCACATCATGGCAGAGCGCAGTGTGCTTCTGAAGAATGTGCGGCATCCCTTCCTCGTGGGCCTGCGCTACTCCTTCCAGACACCTGAGAAGCTCTACTTCGTGCTCGACTATGTCAACGGGGGAGAGGTGGGTGGGCCCATAGGGAGGCTTCCCTGGGCTGGCTCTCGGCTGGGAGCTGTCCCTCCCACATGCCCACTGCATGCCAAGTTCTGGAATGATCTCACCTCATCTTACAATAGACCCATTTTGTAGCTGAAGAAACTGAGGTTCAGGGAGGTAATCATTTGCTCAAGGCCACCCAGCCCATACCGGGTAGAGTTAGGACTTGAATTCAGGTCTGTTAGACTTCCCACCATAATGCTTTCTTGCCTGCCTCATTCAGAGTTGCCCATAGACGCACTTTGATAGACCCAGGAAAGGTCAATGCTAAGAGGAGCTCACGGTCAAGGTTTCTAGTGCTCCCATTTTGCCCCATAGGCCACAGGGTGGGATTGACTGGTCACTGTGGTAAACAGAGACCTCAGGCCACCTCGTGACCCAGAAGCACAGCTGGGACAAGCAGGGCTCCCTCCTGGGCTTCACTCTGTCTCTCTGGTCAAGATGGCAAAATGTAGTGGGGCTTCACTCAGTGACCCCAGATTTAACCTGCGTGACCTCATGCCTTTCAGAATGATGCCAAGAGGGGGGTTTTTGTCCTGCATCCCTAAGTGAAGGGCTTTCCATGCCAGCAAAATAGTCCAAAAACATTGGCCTATGGGTGGATCTAACCTGAGCTCAGTCTGACAACCGTATCATCTTATCGCCTGGATTGATGGAAAAGCATAATCTTTGAACCACGCAGGTTCAAATGCCAGCTCTGCCAATTATAAGCTACATGACCTTGGGCAAGTCGCCTAACCATTCTGACCCCCGCCCAGCTTCCTCTTACATGAAACTAGCATGACATTTGTACCTTGATGGTTGTCATGAGGATTAAATAAGAGATGTGGAAGGGCCTGACTTGGAATCTGGAACACAGGAGGTGCTTAAGCAATGCTAACTCATCTCTTCTTCTGCTGACTCTTTGGACACTCAGGACTGCTGTGTGGGGCGGGGGCCAGCATGCACTCTTTTGGTAGGAAGAATGCTGCAGGTCAGAGAGGGAGTGAGCTCTCAGCCACACAGGGCGGGGAGCAGGTGCGCCCTAGCCCTACAGCAGCCACCCAGTAACTCCTATCACACTCCTCCTCCTCTCCAGCTCTTCTTCCACCTGCAGCGGGAGCGCCGGTTCCTGGAGCCCCGGGCCAGGTTCTACACTGCTGAGGTGGCCAGCGCCATTGGCTACCTGCACTCCCTCAACATCATTTACAGGTGAGGCCTGCGTGTGGCTCAGAGGCAGGACCAGGCCCTTCTTGCTCCAACAGCTAGGGGTTGTGTGGACCCTAAATCCTGATGAAATCCTGGTGGACTTGGTCCTTTGTTTTGGGTAGGGTTGGAGTCTCCTCCTCCGAGGTCCAAGTACCCAGCCTTCCTGGGCTCTCCCTCTGCATCTCTGGGAACCTCCATGAATAGTTCTCTTGCCAGGACCACCCCCCCGCCCAGGTCTCCAACTCTCCTCACTAAATGGCTGAGACACCTCAAGGCTCTTTTCTCTTATTTTCTGCAGGGACCTGAAACCAGAGAACATTCTCTTGGACTGCCAGGTTGGTGTGTGTGTGTGTGTGTGCGCGCGCGTGCGCATGTGTGTGTGTGTGGACATGGTTGCACAGGTACATTATCTGACCATGAGTCTGTGTGCATGGGTGTGTGTGCATTGTACATGCATGCATATAGGTAGAGGAGGCATTTGAGCATATGTGTGTGTGTGTGCCCATGCACATGTACACACATGCATATGTGCACATGAGACTGTACATGTATACATGTGCATGCATGTATACAAGGGGGCAGGGGTGGAGCCAGGTGGGGGCTAGTGGAGTTTGTCTTAGACTGGGCTCCGTGGAAACAGACTCTGAGATGGAGAGGAGGCAGAAGCTTTATTGCGGAACATTCTCAAAAGAGAACACTTTTAAAGGGGTGAAAAAACAGGATTGGGCAAAGGAAGAAGCTCACCTGCATTGTGGTTGCCAGTGGGCCTCAGCTGATCTTGCAGGGGTGGGGAGGGCCTGAGCCGGGATGGCTGTCTAGGATTGTCCCAAAATGAAGCAAAGAGGATGGGCCTTTGTGCCCCTGAACATGGATTGCTCCTAGGGAGAGGGCATAACTTTGGGTGCGGGCAATGTTCTAGCAGCAGGGGGATGGGGATAGGCATGGTTCTTCTGTACCCTGGTTTCAGAAGAGGGATCCAGGCAGAAACCCACAGTATCTACTCACTCTACCTTCCTGCCCAGCTGCCACAAGGTATGATTGCTTTCTGAGTCCCCAGCCTCTGTCTAGGGGGTTTCTGTCCACAAGCTGCCACTGTTGTAGGGGTGGGTCTGAGTTTGTGATGAGCTGTGGGAAGACAGTGGAATGCATGTGCCCACCTGGCCCCCTGTGCTGCTCCTGGCATCCAGTCCAGGAGCCCTGGGTTGGAGTGGAGCCTCCAGCCTGTGCCTGGGCATCAGATCCCACAGCTGCTGCTCTGGGGTGTGGCATCTGGGCTTTGGGGTTAGGCCTGGCCATACCCTTGGCTTATACCACCTTCCAGCCCATTCTCTCCCTCATTCTCAGGGACACGTGGTGCTGACAGATTTTGGCCTCTGCAAGGAAGGTGTAGAGCCTGAAGAGACCACATCCACCTTCTGTGGTACCCCTGAGGTAAGCATAAACATTCCAGGAGAGGGTAGGTCATGAGTGGGTGAGGCCACAGCTCCTGATTACAGCCAACAGGTTACAGCGAAGGGGACTCACTCCTTTGACCCAAGCTCTTCTGAGTTGGCTATACACTGAACCTTGGTTTCCTCATCTGTGTAATGGGGACACCAGTTCTAGGACTGCTGAGACCCAGCCAGCTAGCCGCTGGTGAAGCTCTACCGCAATGCTATCCAGTAGAAATAGAAATAGAAACACAGGCTGGGGGCGGTGGCTAACGCCTGTAATCCCAGCACTTTGGGAGGCTGAGGTGGGTGCATCACCTGAGGTCAGGAGTTTGAGACCAGCCTGGGTAACATGGTGAAACCCCGTCTCTACTAAAAATACAAAAAAATTAGCTGGGCACGGTGACGGGCACCTGTAGTCCCAGCTACTTGGGAGGCTGAGGCAGGAGAATCGCTTGAATACAGGAGGCGGAGGTTGCAGTGAGCCAGGATCGCGCCACTGCACTCCAGCCGGGGCAACAAGAGTGAAACTCCATCTCAAAAAAAAAAGAAAGAAAGAAATAGAAATGCAAACCACATACACAATTTAAAAATTTCCAGCAGCCACATTTAAAAAGTAAGAAAGTAACAGGTGAAATTAATTTTAATGATGTATTTTATTTAACCCAATATATCAAATATTCTCATTTCAACATACCATCAGTATAAAACTGGTTGAACTATTTTATTCGGTTTTTTTTTTTTTTCTAACTAAGTCTTGAAAATCTGGCATGAATTTTAACACTTACAGCCCATCTCAATTTGGAGCAGCCACATTTTAAGTGTTCGATAGCCACGTGCGGCCAGTGGCTGCTGTATTGGACGCTATTAATCTGCAGTCCACATGCAACAAGTGGGCCTGGCCTGAGAGTTAAGACCTGGGCTGGCAAGTGTAAACCACAGGTCCATGTCCATCTTCCAGCTGCCAAGAGACGGGAGGGTTACAATTTGCAGATCTCAGCAGTCATTCAGACATGTCTACATGTCCTGCCAAGGTCTCTCTGCAGCCCTGAAGTTAAAACCTTTCTTTGGGCCGGGCGTGGTGGCTAACGCCTGTAATCTCAACACTTTGGGAGGCCAAGGCAGGCAGATCACCTGAGGTCAGTAGTTCGACACCAGCCTGGCCAACATGGCGAAACTCCGTCTCTACTAAAAATATAAAAATTAGCCAGGCATAGTGGCAGGCACCTGTAATCCCAGCTACTCAGGAGGATGAGGCGGGAGAATCGCTTGAACCCGGGAAGCAGAGGTTGCAGTGAGCCGAGACTGTGCCATTGCACTCCAGCCTGGGGGACAAGAGCGAGACTTTGTCTCAAAAAAAAAAACAAAACTTTATTTGAACTCCCACCAGTCTCGGACCTTGGACCTTGGACCTTGGACCTGAAGGGGCCCCCAGTGGCTAGACAGACATCAGGGTGAGGGTTGGAGGGCTGAGGCTACAGACTGGGAGACTCCTCCCCACCTGGCATGAGACAGGACCTCAGCTGCTCTCTTTTTCTCCATATGCTTGAAAAGCTGGGTCTTGGATCTAATGGCCTCCTCACTTTGGTTCTAGGGTAGCTGATGGTCGGATGACCTCTCTGAGCAGGAGCCATTGTCTGTGTTTGTGCATGGTGGGTGGTGTTTGCTGGATAAAGCCAGCCCCCCAAAGCCTGACAGTCCAGCCATCCCTTCCTTGGACGTTGCTAGGGACGGGAACAAAGGATATGGAACCCCAGCTCATGTAGGAGACATGTGGCCCCAACACATCACCTTTACCATGACTCAGCCACTGCTGTGATGTTGGGGGGCATAGGCAAGAGTAGCCATGGTTGCTCCCATTGTTCGAGGGCCAGCACACATGTTAGCATCTTAGAACGACGTCTAGGAGGGATTTGGCATATTCATTTTTAGGATGAGAAAACCAGGTTCTGAGAGGTTAAATGCCCTGCCTGAGACCACACACCAACCAGGGCTCAGGTCTGTGTGATTCTGCCCTTCTCTAGACCCACACGGTCTCTCAGAGCAGCTTTTCCTGTTGCTGAGACCTTGCCCCTGACTCAGTGGCAGAGACACCAGGCTAAAGTCAGTAAGCCTCTACTTTTTGTTCCCAGGTTCTCTTCCTCATACAAGGCATAGAGACATGGTGTACACTTATTTATCAATAGCTCAGGGGTCACCCCCTCCTTCCTGACCCTCTCGTCTGACCCTAGAGTTTCCAGCACAAGGATATGCCACATTTACTTTTACTTACACTCACATTAGTCTCCACACTGCCCTGTGAGAGTACTCCCGGGGCCTTCCGTTCCCAGGACACAGATAGCCCACTGAATGCCTTTGCAAAAATAGAAAAAGGCATCCCCTCCAGGCAGACTAATTAGAAAAAGCACCGCTTGAAATAAAAATAAAGTTGCCGGATAATACCTCTGAACTAGTGTTGCAGCTTGGTGAGTGGATCACAGCCATGATTGCAGCCCCCTTTACCCTTTTGGCTGGTGCTTTTGTGTGGTACACACCATGTAAATTGCACAAAGCAGTCCTGGCTGACCTCTTCTACATCCCCAACCCGTGGCAAAGGGCCCTGCAGAAAGCAGGCCTTTGCTGAATGACTGATGCGTGAACACACGCACAGCCACAGAGCACACGCACAGCAGGGTCAGCTCTTGGTCATCTTCCTCCAAGTGCCTTATTTACAGCTGGGGCAACTGAGGCTTAATGACTTATTTCAAATAAGTGTGTTTCCTTCTAACAGTACTTGGCACCTGAAGTGCTTCGGAAAGAGCCTTATGATCGGGCAGTGGACTGGTGGTGCTTGGGGGCAGTCCTCTATGAGATGCTCCACGGCCTGGTGAGTCAGGGGTAGCCATCGACAAGGGCTATCTGGCTAGGGATGGGTCTATCTCTCATGTGGTCTACACAAGCTCTGTCCAGGAAAATGAGCAAGCCACCTCTTCATTCCAGACTAAAAAAGATAACGCCAAGGCGAATATGTGAATTATTATTTTTTTTCAATAATGTTAGTTTAGGCCAGGGGCGGTGGCTCACACCCATAATCCCAGCACTTTGGGAGGCTAAGGCAGGTGGATCACCTGAGGTCAGGAGTTCAAGACCAGCCTGGCTAACATGGTGAAACCCCATTTCTACTAAAAATACAAAAATTAGCTGGGCGTGGTGGCGGGCACCTGTAATCCCAGTTACTCAGGAGGCTGAGGCAGGAGAATCACTTGAACTTGGGAGGCAGAGGCTGCAGTGAACCGAGATCGCACCACTGCACATCCATTCTGGGTGACGGAGGGAGACTCTGTCTCAAAAAAAAAAAAAAGTTAGTTTACAAAACACTGTCTCACCTTGGGTGCCTCAAAATAGCCTTTGGAGGCTGACACAGCAGGAAATGGAGTTAATCATATTTTGCTGATAGGGAAATTGAGACCAAGGGAGATCACAGTCCTGATAGGTTGTGGAACCAATCCCTGACCCCAGTCCTAGGCTGCCTGCTTAGGTAGAGGCATGTGTAGATTTGCCCTAGGCCATGCTTTGCTTTGGAGTGGTTTCACCAGCATAGCTTGGTCCCTAGGAAGAAACAAACTCTGTGGATTAAGGGGAAGGAACAGCTGGAAGAGGTGTGGGAGGAAGAATAGTAAGAAAGAGAAGGGGACCCTGGATATGGTTTGGGGCCTGGCTGTCTTCCTAACTGTGCCGCATAATTGCTCTGAGCCTTGTTTTCTTATCTGAAAAATTACAACTCTCTTGGAGGATGGTTATGAGGCTGAGGTGAAATGATTAAGGTGAAAGTGCAAATGTTGCCAAATGCAAAGTCGGTGCGCAAGCTAGATGAAAAGAGATGGGCCTCACACTGGTGGGAAGAGACTTCTGGCCTTCCTAGCAACTCTCTCCATTGTGCCGGAAGCCTGGAGTCCTGTCTCTTTCCAGTCTACCATGCGAGCCATTGCACAAGACAGGGGTCATACTGAATCCTCCCAGCCGCCCACCTTGCTCCAAGTCTCCCCGAGCCTGTGTTCACTTTTGCACAAGTGATCCTCCAGCTGCTCTCCCTCTCTCCCCAGCCGCCCTTCTACAGCCAAGACGTGTCCCAGATGTATGAGAACATTCTGCACCAGCCGCTACAGATCCCCGGGGGCCGGACGGTGGCTGCCTGTGACCTCCTGCAAAGCCTTCTCCACAAGGACCAGAGGCAGCGGCTGGGCTCCAAAGCAGACTTCGTAGGTGACCTGCCAGTGGAGCACTGACCCCCATGGGGCTCGCAGCTTCCTGCAGAGGCAGCTCAGAAGCACATTAATATGCATCCTGCTGCCTTCTAAAAACAGGCGCTGCTCACTTGTTCATTTGGAAATTCACTACTGCTACTAGCTGACTACTTTCTCTAGTCTAGTTCTCTTAGTCAATCAATATTTACTAAGCACCAACTATGTGCCAGGTATTGAGCTAGGTGTTAGGGATTCAATAGGCTGGGTCTCTGCCCTTATTAAGTTTGGGGTGGGGGCCAGGTGCGGTATTCACGCCTGTAATCCCAGCACTTTGGGAGGCGAGAGTGGGTGGATCACCTGAAGTCAGAAGTTCGAGACCAGCCTGGCCAACGTGGTGTAAACCCTGTCTCTACTAAAAATACCAAAAATTAACTGGGCGTGGTGGTGGGCATCTGTAATCCTGGCTACTTGGGAGGCTGAGGTAGGAGAATCACTTGAACCTGGGAGGCGGAGGTTGCAGTGAACTGAGATCGCGCCATTGCACTCCACCTGGGCAACAAGAGCAAAAATCCATCTCAAAAACAAAAACAAACAAAAAAAAAGTTTGGGGTTGGGGGCAGGCAAAAAACCCAAACATTATATACAATTATCACAAGGTATGACAAGTGTCAGGAAGAAAATGAACAATGAGCTGAGATAGACAATAATGGAAGGGGGGCTAATTAATACTGGCATGGTCAGGGAGTTCTCTCTGAGGAGGTGACAATTAAGCTGAGGCTTGAAGGACGAGAAAGAGGCAGCCATGAAGACAGCTGAGCAAAGGCTCCCCAGACACAGGGCACAGCATGTGCAGAAGTCCTGCTATGGGAACAAGGAGGAGAGTGGCCAGTTTTAGGGCGTTTTGAACAGAGGTGTGGCATGACCTGATTTAAGTTTTTAGAAGATTCCTCGGGCTTCTTTGCGGAGAGTGGACTGCATTTGCTTTTTTTTTTTTTCTTTTGAGATGGAGTCTCGCTCTGTTGCCAGGCTGGAGTGCAGTGGTGCAATCTTGTCTCACTGGAACCTCCGCCTCCCGAGTTCAAGTGATTCTCCTGCCTCAGCCTCCCAAGTAGCTGGGATTACAGGCACGCACCACCACGCCCAGCTAATTTTTGTATTTTTAGTAGAGATGGGGTTTCACCATGTTGGCCAGGTGGTCTCAATCTTTTGACCTTGTGATCCGCCCACCTCGGCCTCCCAAAGTGCTGGGATTACAGGCGTGAGCCACCGTGCTTGGTCTTTTTCTTTTTTTTTTTTGAGACTGAGTCTCACTCTGTCACCCAGGCTGGAGTGCAGTGGCGTGATCTCGACTCACTGCAACCTCCACCTCCCAGGTTCAAGCAATTCTAATGCCTCAGCCTACTGAGTAGCTGGGACTACAGGCACCCGCCACCATGCCTGGCTAATTTTTGTATTTTTTTAGTAGAGACAGGGTTTCACCATGTTGGACAGGCTGGTCTCGAACACCTGACCTCAAGTGATCTGCCCGCTTCAGCCTCCCAAAGTGCTAGGATTACAGGCATGAGCCACTGCGCCCAGCCAGCACTTGCTTTTTACAAATATCTGAGTACTTCTTCCTTGCCAGACCCCAGGCTGGGCAAATGGGATATAGGGATAAATGATTCATAGTCCATTCTTAGCAAATTCATTATATTCATTCATTAAAGTGGCACTTTAAAAATAATCCTACTTTTTTTGTTCAACACAAGGTAATTTGGATTTACAAAAAGAAGGCCACAATACTTTTCTCACCAGGAGTTTGCTTGCTTTTCTAACATATTAAGATGAATGGACTAGGCCGGGTGCAGTGGCTCACACCCATAATCCCAGCACTTTGGGAGGCCAAGGCGGGCGGATCACCGGAGGTCAGGAGTTCGAGACCAGCCTGGCCAACATGGTGAAACCTGGTCTCTACTAAAAGTACAAAAATTAGCCAGGTGTGATGGCAGGTGCCTGTAATCCCAGCTACTAAGGAGGCTGAGACACGAGAATTGCTTGAACCTGGGGGTGGGTGGAGGTTGCAGTGAGCTGAGATGGGCGCCACTGCACTCCAGCCTCAGCAACAGAGTGAGACTCTCTCAAAAAAAAAAAAAAAAAAAAAAAGATGAATGGACTATGAGGCAGACTACCTGGGTTCAGATCCCTCCTTCACCACTTACTAGTGACAGGACCTTGGACATGTTGCTTAATTTCTCTCTGTGAGCCGCAGTTTCCCCATTGTAATAACAGCACCTAACATAGCTGTTTTGAAGATAAAATGGATTAGTATTAATGTATGCAAAGTACTGTCAGCAGTGTCTGGCACACAGTAAGTGCTTTTTAAGTGTTTGTACCAAAAGCTTTACATTCCAGTTACTGTAAATCGTAACAACATAGGGCATCTGCTGCCTATTCCTGGACAGCTTAAAGAACAGGGGCTTCCATGAAGATAAGTCTCCTGTTCCAAGCAAAAAAATTTGCATCTTAAAAAAATATGTATGACTCTTAAAATAAGTTATACATTCACATAGATCAAAATTCAAAGGGTACAAAAGAGTATTCAGAAAAAGTCCTTCCAGCCACCCAGTCCCTCAATTCAGAGTCAACCAATGTTACCAATTTCTTGGGTATTCTTTTGGAGGCTTTTTTTTTTTTTTTTTTTGAGACAGAGTCTTGCTCTGTTGCCTAGGCTGCAGTGCAGTGGCATGATCTCGGCTCAATGCAACCTTGGCCTCCCGGGTTCAAGCGATTCTCCTGCCTCAGCCTCCCAAGTAGCTAGGATTACAGGCACACACCACCACGCCTGGCTAATTTTTCTACTTTTGTAGAGACGAGGTTTCACCATGTTGGCCAGATTGGTCATGAACTCCTGACCTCAGGTGATTCACCTGCCTTGGCCTCCCAAAGTGCTGGGACTACTGGCATGAGCCACCACACCCAGCCTCTTATGGAGATATTTTGGTTCTGGGTTGTTAACCAGCCCACTGGGGTTCCTGATATAGGGAGGTGGAGAATAATTATTTGAGAAACACAGATAGAGGACGTGATGGAAAGAAGTTGGTGCCAATGTTGATTTTGATTAGGAAAGGTGGTGAATCATGACCAGGGCTGAGTCCTAAAATCTGGGTGTCTGGGAATCTGAAGGTCTTCCTGGGGGCTTTATTTTTCAAACCTTCCCTAGTGAGTTGATTTAGTCTACTTCTCTGGTTTGCATACTGGAAAACTCAAGACATACTGAAGCAGAGTGAGGGGAGGGGTCTCCAAGCTCCCACTGGTACACCCTCACCCCCAGAGCAGATTCTGATGTATTATTCACTGACATCCCCAAAGCCTGGCAAAGGGTCGGTGCCCAGAGAAGATGCTCAGTAAATAGTTTTGGAATAAACAGATGCTGTAGTGGGGAGAAGGGTTTGGATTCTGGATGATGGGAGAGGCTTGGCTGCAAAACTCTCTTGTCCCAGGAAACTAGCCAGAACTGCAAGTTAATTTCCAGTTGACAGCCAGTTGCTGGTGGAGCTCTGGAGGATGTGGGGGTGAGGTGAGAGCACCCATGGGGAGGGCTACTTCTAACCAGCACCTTTTTTCTGCACTTCCTGCAGCTTGAGATTAAGAACCATGTATTCTTCAGCCCCATAAACTGGGATGACCTGTACCACAAGAGGCTAACTCCACCCTTCAACCCAAATGTGGTAAGAGGTCACAGCATTCTGGACTCTGGATTTCTGGGGCTAGGGGAGCTTGCTATGCATGCCAACTCTCCTCATCCAGATGGAAAAATTGGGGGTCCAAGAAGCTCAGTCATTTGTCCTAGGCTACACAGTCAGTTAGAGACAGAACTGGTCCTGACTACAGTTGCAGCTCTTGGGTAAAAAGCCATGTTGCTGCTCCATTATCTTGAGCACCAATAAATAACTCTGGCTGCAGACACTTTTAAAGTTTGTGAAGTGCTCTGTGTCACATAGCACACCCACACAGGGCCAAGCCCTTTAGAGATATTTTATCTTGTTCTATTTATAGACTTTTTCCTGATAATAAAAATGACATATATTCTTATAAAAAGTATGTAAAACACTGGCCAGGCACAGTGGCTCACGACTGTAATCTCAGCACTTTGGGAGGCTGAGGGGGGCAGATCACTTGAGGTCAGGAGTTTAAGACCAGTGTAGCCAACATAATGAAACCCCATCTTTACTAAAAATACAAAAATTAGCCAGACACGGTGGTGCACACCTGTAATCCCTGCTACTCGGGAGGCTGAGGTGGGAGAATAGGTTGAACCTGGGAGGCGAGGGTCACAGTGAGCCAAGATCATGCCTTTGCACTCCAGCCTAGGCAACAGAGGGAGACTTCATCTCAAAAAAAAAAAAAAAAAGGAATGTACATAAAACAGAAAAGTTTAAAGTAGCAGTGGGGAAACGCTTAAGGGAAACCACCGGCATATTTCCTTCCAGTCACTTTTCTATGTGTTTTTTTGTTTGTTTGTTTGTTTGTTTTCTTGAGATGGAGTCTCACTCTGTTGCCCAGGCTGGAGTGCAGTGGCGCAATCTTAGCTCACTGTAAGCTCTGCCTCCTGGGTTCACACCATTATTCTGCCTTAGCCTCCTGAGTAGCTGGGACTACAGGCTCCTGCCACCATGCCTGGCTAATTTTGTTTTTGTATTTTTAGTAGAGATGGGGTTTCATCATGTTAGCCAGGATGGTCTCGATCTCCTGACCTTGTGATCCGCCGGCCTCGGCCTCCCAAAGTGCTGGGATTACAGGCATGAGCCACCGCTGTTTTTTTTTTTTTTTAACCTAATTAGGTCCTACTTTATAATATCTATGTGTGTGTGTGTGTGTGTGTGTGTGTGTGTGTGTGTGTGTGTGTTTATTCATCTATATATCTTCCTCCTTTTTTGGCTAAAAACTATGTTATAATTTCCTCATGTAAAAAATTTTATAAATACAATTTTTAGTGGCTGCATAATATTTCAGTCTTATGTTGGTAACATAATTTACTCACCCATGTTCCTAATGGCAATCTTATGGTTGTTACTATGTTTTTTCTTTATCATCATGTGCCGATGAACAGCTTTAAGTATATGTCTTTGCCCAGAATTCTGGTCATTTCCTTAAGACGGATTCCAGATGGGGAATTCCCAATGCTAACTTTTTTAGATTCTTTTTTTATTTTTTATTTTATTTATTTATTTATTTATTTTGAGACAGAGTCTCGCTCTGTCGCCCACGTTGGAGTGCAGTGGCATGATCTCAGGTTCAAGCAATTCTCATGTCTCAGCCTCCCGAGTGTTTGTGATTACAGGCATGGGCACCACACCTGGCTAATTTTTGCATTTTTAGTAGAAACAGGGTTTCATCATATTGGCCAGGCTGGTCTCGAACTCCTGGCCCCAAGTGATCCACCCGCCTTGGCCTCCCAAAGTGCTGGGATTACAGGTGTGAGCCACCGCACCCAGCCATTTTTAGATTGTTGATTCATACTACCTTTTCACTGTGTGGAAGGGAGAACTATCTACTTCCTTCCAGCGGCACTTGCTGGAGAGTTCTCATCTTGCTTGCCCTCTGAAGCGTGTGTGGTTATTGTTTTTTACTTTGCAAATTTGGTAAGTAAAAAACAGCATCTCTTAATTGTTTTAATGTGTATTTCTTTGTCTTATAGTAAAGATGGTTAGTTTTTAAAATTTATTTATTTTTTTGAGACAGGGTCTCACTCTATCACCCAGGCTGGCGTGCAGTGGCATGATCTCTGCCTACTGCAACCTCCACCTCCTGAGCTCAATCCATCCTCCTACCTCAACCTCCTGAGTAGTTGAGAGGTGGGTGCCACCACACCTAGCTAATTTGTATTTTTTGTACAAATGAGGTTTTCCTGTGTAGCCCAGGCTGATCTTGTACTCCTGGACTCAAGTGATCCACCCCCTCAGCTTCCCAAAGTGCTGGGATAACAGGTGTGAGCCACCACACCTGGCAAGTTGTTATTTTCATTTTTATTTTTATTTTATTTTATTTTATTGAGGTGGAGTCTCACTTTGTTGCCCAGGCTGGAGTGCAGTGGCGCGATCTCGGCTCATGGCAACCTCTGTCTTCTTGGTTCAAGCAATTCTCCTGCCTCAGCCTCCCGAGTGGCTGGGACTATAGGCATGTGCCACCACACCTGGCTACTTTTTGTATTTTTAGTAGAGATGGGGTTTTACTATGTTGGCCAGGCTGGTCTTGAACTCCTGACCTCAAGTGATCTACCCACCACAGCCTCCCGAAGTGCTGGGATTACAGGCATGAGCCAAGGCGCCTGGCTTTTATTTTTATATTTTTGAGATGGAGTCTTGCTGTGTTGCCCAGGCTGGAGTGAAGTGGCACAATCTCAGCTCACTGCAACCTCTGCCTCTCCAGGTTCAAGCAATTCTCATGCCCCAGCCTCCCGAGTAGCTGGAACTATAGGCGCTCAGCACCACACCTGGCTAATTTTTTTGTTGTTGTATTTTTAGTAGAGACGGAGTTTCACCATGTTGGCCAGGCTGGTCTCAAACTCCTGACCTCAAGTGATCCGCCCGCCTTGGCCTCCCAAAGTGCTGGTTTTGCAATGTTAATTGGTAGTGGCAGTGTGAATGAAAGGAGTCCTACTGGAGGTGGGTGTGTGAGGCTGTGTGGTCTACCTGTAAAGCATGGTGCCAAGCCCCTTCCATCGAAACAGCCTGTATACCAAACACTGCCAATGTTAATTCACCATTTACATTTCTCGTTTGTTTAATTACCTATTCATGAACTTGTCTTTGGGCACTGGATCAGATAGGATACACTTGGGCCAGGCACCAGAAAAGCTTCTTTTCCTTGGGATTTAAAAAAGACAGTGAAGATAATGTCGAACTTATACCCTGGAGAGAGAACCATACATGGAATACTAGGCAGAGACGAATGGACTTTAGAATGAGACACTCCGGAGCTGGATTCCTGGTTTTGTCACCTACCATTTCTGAGGTCTTCAGTAAGTCTCTTTAGTATCATTTTCTTCTAGGGCCACACAACTAATAAGGGCCAGGATGCACATTCTGATCTTGGAACTCTGAGTGCTGGGCTGGGACTACCTTGTCTTGTAGCCTTATTGAGAAGGTAGAAACTGTGATCTGTTTGGCTCCATAGCCTGACTCGCACTCTAAAGCAGATTTGCAAGCCCTCTCCCTTCCTCACCTGCTTACTTCATAAAACCCAGGCCTCCTCCACAGAGAGACTGTATTGGTTAGCTCTTGGTGCATAACAAGCAACTCCAAAACTAGGTAGCTTAAAACAACAATCTTTTGGCTGGGCATGGTAGCTCATATCTGTAACCCCAGCACTTTGTGAGGCCAAGCCATTAGCATTGCTTGAGGCCAGGAGTTCAAGACCAGCCTGGGCAACATGGCGAGACCCCCATCTTTATAGAAAAATAGAAAATTAGCCGGGTGTGGGGCTGCATGCCCAGCTGCTCAGGAGGCTGAGGTGGGAGGCTCGCTCGAGCCTGGGATGTCGAAGCTATAGTGAGCTGTGATCATGCCAGTGCACTCCAGCCTGGGTGACAGGGCAAAAAAGACCTTGTCTCTTAAAAAAAATTATTTTGTTTGGATTCTATATGGTTTTTTTAAGTCTAAGCCAGGCCAGCTGGTGTCTGTGGAGCTCTCTCATATCTGTGGTCAGCTAGCGGGACAGTTGGCAGTTGTTGTTCTAGAATTGCCTCACTCCCATGCCTGGGAGTTGGCAGGCAGCCAGGGCAACTGAGTTCTTCATGAGCCTCTCGTGCTCCAGCAGGCTAGTCTGGGGCTGTTCACATGGTGGCCTCAGGGTTAGAAGTACAGCAAGAGAGCAACTCCTGATGTGCAATTTTCCAGCCTCTGCTTGTGTCATATTTGGTAATGTCCCATTGGCCTAACCAAGTCATATGGCTGACTTACATTAAAGGAATGGAGAAATAGACTCCACCCCTAGATGGGAAATGGAAAATTTGTGATCATTTTTGTAATCTCCCTCACAGGTCCTCCTCCAAAATAGCTAGAGCAGCCCCAGTCAATCTCTACCATATCACTCTATTTTATCTTCTTCATAGAACCTATCACCATCCTAAGTTATCTATTTGTACATATGCTTATTATCGATCCTCCTGCCCCCTACACAATGTAAGCTCCATGAATGCAGCAGCTCACTTTGTCTTGTTCTGTGTTCCCAGCGCCATGAACAGTACATGGTAGGCATTCAGTAAGTGTTATGTTGATTAACTGACTTGTCTAAGGATTGGTGTGGAGGCAGAATACCAGGGGGTGAGAGGAATAAAATGATCAATGTAAATGCACAGGAAAGTGACAGTCAAGTATGGATGACTGTGAAGCATGGGGCACTCACAGAGGCCTGACATCCCTCTCTGAGGATTTGGGCTCCTTTGGCAGCTCTGACCCCGGTGTTTTCTTCTCATCGTTGGCTTTTATTGACAGGCAGGACCTGCTGACTTGAAGCATTTTGACCCAGAGTTCACCCAGGAAGCTGTGTCCAAGTCCATTGGCTGTACCCCTGACACTGCAGCCAGCAGCTCTGGGGCCTCAAGTGCATTCCTGGGATTTTCTTATGCGCCAGAGGATGATGACATCTTGGATTGCTAGAAGAGAAGCACCTGTGAAACTACTGAGGGCAGCTGGTATTAGTAAGGAATTACCTTCAGCTGCTAGGAAGAGAGACTCAAACTAACAATGGTTTAAATGAGAAGCAGGTTTATTTTTTCCACCACATAAAAGAAAAATAATGTTACGGAGTCCAGGGCTGGCAGGACAGGTCATCAGATACTCAGAGGCTGTATTTCTGCCCTGCCAACCTTGACAAATGGCTTCCAATGTTAGGTTTGCTACAAGATGGTTACTGGAGCTCTAGCTGCCAATTTTGTGTTTGGGGAAGGGAAAATGGAGGAAAGGGGAGAAGAGCAAAGGGCGCTTTTAAAGAGCTTTCCCAAAAGCTCCACCCAATGACTTCTGCTTCCATCTCACTAAGCACCCACCCCTTCCTGGAATGGAGGCTGGGGGATGTGGCTTATTTGCTGGGTATGTGACTATCCCTAATAACAAAGGGGTTCTGACACTAAGGGAGAAGGGAAGAATGTTGGGTAGGCAGCCAGCACTCTTTACCAGAGGGCCTCCTGGTGTTTGGATTTTGATCTCAATGCGTAAAATGGCAGAGATGTAACAAGGTCATAGGGTATCAATATCTCTTGTTGTTCTACGTTGATGATATTTGTCTTTGTTGTGGGTAATACTGGACATTTGTTGTTGGGTCTGGGTGCCTGGTATCTGAACCCCTTCTTGTCTCCAGGGAATCCCCTATTTTATGAGACTTCATGGGGTGCAATAACTACCTCCACTTAAGAGTAGCTGAAAATGCTAGACACTGACTTTCCCAGCCTTCCCTTAGCTAGGGCCAGGCATGGGGACCAGGGATGCACCTGTGCCACACTTTGACCCAGGGAAGGGATTGGGAGCGCTCTTTTGTGTGATAACTGTGACAACAGTACCTGCAAAATTGAGTTCCTGGTGTAGAAGTGGCAAGGATGCAAACTGTAGCAGTTGGTGCTCAGTGGCAGTAACACCATCAGATCAGCCCTGCAATGTCATTCCTGGAAGTCTCAAGTCTTTTTTTTTTTTAGACAGTCTTGTTCTTTCGCCCAGGCTGGAGTGTAGTGGTGCTATCTCAGCTCACTGCAACCTCCACCTCCTGGGTTCAAGCAATTCTCCTGCCTCAGCCTCCTGAGTAGGTGGAACTATAGGCACGCGCCATCACATCTGGCTAATTGTTTGTATTCTTAGCAGAGACAGGGTTTCACTATTTTGGCCAGGCTGTTCTCGAACTCCTGACCTCAAGTGATCCTCCCGCCTCAGCCTCCCAAAGTGCTGGTATTACAGGTGCGAGCCACTGCACCCGCCCAAGCCTCAAGTCTTGTCTAGCTTTCCAAATGATCTGAGAATTTCTGATCCTTTTTAATACACTCCGTTTTTGCTTAATTGGCCAAAGTTAGCTTTAGATCGCCTGCCTATGCTTGGCTAGTTGCTGTACTAGACTCTTCCATGTCTGTTACAAATTTTCCATCCAAACAACTCTGAGGTAGGAATTATTACTGTCCCCTTTTTACCAATGAAGATGCAGAGTCAGAGAAGCTGTTCTTTGCCTGACGGTCACATAGCTAATAAGGGCCAGAGCTGGGACTTGGAGCCCTACAAGCTGGCTCCAGGACTCTCACATTGAACTTTTGTGCTGATCTGCTTCTCACTCTGGCTATTAGGTCCAGGCAGAATGACTGCCAAAATCTCTAGTGAGGAGCTAAGTCAAAAGTTGGCTGGAACAAGCCAAGTGTAAGAAATGGGGTCTTGAAGAGGAGACATTGAACGGGATGCCGCTCCTGGTCAGAGCCTGGCTGCCAAGTTCATGCCGTGCTCCACTGCACATTGGGGAGCTCAGAGCTGGACAGAGCTGGAGGCTGCTGCAGACTTGATGCCTAGAGCTTCCTGGCCACCATGGAGCTCCATATGTTCAAGATTAGTCTTTTTTTTTTTTTAAGACTGAGTTTCGCTCTTGTTGCCCCGGCTGGAGTGCAGTGGCATGATCTCGACTCATCGCAACCTCCGCCTCCCAGGTTCAAGCAATTCTCCTGCCTCAGCTTCCTGAGTAGCTGGGATTACAGGCATGCGCCACCTCGCCTGGCTAATTTTGTATTTTTAGTAGAGACAGGGTTTTTCCATGTTGGTCAGGCTGGTCTCCAACTCCCGACCTCAGATGATCCGCCCACCTCGGCCTCCCAAAGTGCTGGGATTACAGGCATGAGCCACCGCACCCAGCCAAGATTAGTCATTTCTAAAGATAATTCTGATCGGACAGAACGTGAGCTATAACACCTCATAAATTCAGAACACCCTGCACTGGCGGGATAGATTGTGCCTCCTTACTTCAGTGGAAAAGTGGTTCGTTTCGGCTGGGTGCGGTGGCTCACACCTGTAATCCCAGCACTTAGGGAGGCTGAGGTCAGGAGTTTGTAGACCAGCCTGGCCAGTATGGTGAAACCCCGTCTCTACTAAAAATACAAAAAATTAGCTGAGTGTGGTGGTGCATGCCTGTAGTCCCAGCTACTCGAGAGGCTGAGACACGAGAATCACTTGAACCCGGGAGGCAGAGGTTGCAGTGAGCCAAGATCGCACCACTGCACTCCAGCCTGGGCAACAGAGTGTGACTGTCTTATTAATAAATAAATAAAGGAAGGAACCTTCTTGGATCAGTGTGTGCTGGTGATTGTATTGCCTTTTCCTTTTAATTCAATCCCACTCTTTCTCTTCCTCAAGTCTTGTCCACCCAGCCCCCTGCCCCAGGAATCATGGGGGAGAAGTCTGGGAGACCACGGAAAAAACACCAATGACACTGAGCTATTAGAGATCAAAACTGGGTCAGGAAGAGTTCATGTTAAGCTTTCACATGTGCTAAGAAGGCTGAAAGATACACACTGATTTCCATCTTAATAGTGCCAGTTAACTGACAAATGTGGGACAAGATGAGGGAGAGGTCAAAATCCCCCTAACTTCCCAAAGCAAAAAACAAGAGTATAATGATCAGAAATGTAATAGTAGTGTCAGAAGCACACAATCAGCTATGGATAGTGAAACATATAATGGTTCTATCTGTTCTGAGATTGTAAAAGCACAATTATTTTCATCAGGATAAAAAATAAAAATGAAGAAAAACTATGCTGTTGAATGGAACATGCTACAACCTATGTTTATTGAGCACATTCCAAGTTTTATATGCATTATCTACAGTCCTCACTGTAAGCCAGCATTTAGAAATTATTAACTTCAGGCTGGGCATGGTGGCTCACACCTGTAATCCCAGCACTCTGGGAGGCCAAGACGGGCGATTCAAGAGGTCAAGAGTTCAAGACCAGCCTAGCCAAAATGGTGAAACCCCGTCTCTACTAAGAATACAAAAATTAGCCGGGCATCCTGGCGGGTGCCTGTAATCCCAGCTACCTGGGAGGCTGAGGCAGGAGAACTGCTTGAACCCAGGAAGTGGAGGTTGCAGTGAGCCGAGATCATGCCATTGCACTCCAGCCTGGGCAACAGAGCAAGTCTCAGTTTCGGCAAAAAAAAAAAAAAAAAAAGAAGGAAAGAAAGAAATTATTAACTTCACTTTACAGATAGGATACATTTGCTCAGAGATTATGAAAACTGCCCAAGGTCACCCAGCTGGTACAAGTCACAGCGAGGAATTGAACTTGGTGACAACTACTGATTCTAAAAGTCTTACTCTTGCTTTTTTTGGGGGGGCCGGGGGGAAACAGAGTTATGCTCTTGTTGCCCAGGATGGAGTGCAATGGTGCAATCTCAGCTCACTGCAACCTCTGCCTCCTGAGTTCAAGCGATTCTCCTGCCTCAGTCTCCCAAGCAGCTGGGATTACAGGCGCCCGCCACCACATCTGGCTAATTTTTTGTATTTTTATTTTTATTTTTTTTGTAGACAGGGTTTCACCATGTTGGCCAGGCTGGTCTCGAGCTTTTTTTCTTTTTTTTTGACACGGAGTCTCGCTCAGTCACCCAGGCTGGAGTACAGTGGCGCGATCTCGGCTCACTGCAAGCTCCGCCTCCCGGGTTGATGCCATTCTCCTGCCTCAGCCTCCCGAGTAGCTGGGACTACAGGCGCCTGCCACTACGCCCGGCTAATTTTTTTTGTATGTTTAGTAGAGACAGGGTTTCACCGTGTTAGCCAGGGTGGTCTTGATCTCCTGACCTTGTGATCCACCCGCCTCGGCCTCCAAAAGTGTTGGGATTACAGGCGTGAGCCACCGTGCCCGGCCGTCTCGAGCTCTTGACCTCAAGTGATCCACCCGCCTTGGCCTCCCAAAGTGCTGGGATTACAGGCGTGGGCCACTGCACCCGGCCAAAACTCACTCTTTCTACAATCTCTGACAGTGGGAGAAATGCTCTGAGCAGGTGCTGTAGCAAACACTGACTGCATATCAGGCAGAAAGATCCCAAGATTTGTCCCAGCCTTCAAATGGGACGGCCTACTCTCTCTTCAGTGAGAATACTTCATTTCCATTATTAACTGCAGACTGTATTCAACCAATTTTGCACCAAAATACAGCATCCCCAAGAAGAGAACTCTTTTTTTTTTTTTTTTTTTTTAATAGAGTCTCACTCACTCCGTTGCCCAGGCTGAGGTGCAGTGGAGTGATCATGGCTCACTGCAGCCCGAACTCCTGGGTTCCAGCGATCTTCCCACCTCAGCCTCCCAAGTAGCTAAGACTACAGGTGTGTGCCACCATGCCTGACTAACTTTATTTATTTATTTATTATTACTATTATTATTGGAGAGAAAAGGTGTTACTGTTACCCAGGTCCCAAACTCCTGGCCTCAAGCAGTCCTCCCACTTTGGCCTCCCAAAATGCTGGGATTACAGGCATGAGCCACTTCATCTGACCAAAGAGAATTCTCAAATCCCCCTCTTCCCACTTTCTTTTTCTTTTTTTGAGACAAGGTCTCACTGTGTTGCCTAGGCTAGAGTGCGGTGGCACCATGACGGCTCATTGCAGCCTCAACCTCCTAGAATCAATCAATCCTCCCACCTCAGTCTCCCAAGCAGCTAGGACTACAGGGGCGCGCCACCATGCCCAGCTAATTTTTCGTACTTTTAGTAGATACCGGGTTTCGCCATGTTGCCCAGGCTGGTCTCGAACTCCTGGGCTCAAGAGATCACCTGCCTCGGCCTCCCAAGGTGGTGGGATTACAGGAGAGAGCCGCTGCGCCCGGCCCGTCTTCACTTTTAAAATTTCCAGTGACAGAAATTGTGGAAAGCAACACGAGTTGTGTGTGTTTTAATATCCTAAACTCAAAGACAAACATAAATGTAATTAAAAACTGTCAGAGCTCTCTGCAATCTTCAGTTTGGGTCTTCCGGGCTGCTGCAGCGTTGTTCACAAATCCACACACCTCTAAAGGCAGGCACAGAGCACTTTCCTGGGTAGTCGGGTGGCCTGTTAGTAGTTGCAGGCTTCTGGTTTCCCACCTTAATGGCGATGGCAGGGCAACCTGTACTGGTGATGCTCTTTGCACAAGCAGTTCTTTCTGCCCGGAAGGCCCTTCCCCAGCCTTTGCCTTAATGAATACCACTCTCTCTTCAAATCTCTGCTCAACATCGGCGCCTTTTTGACCAGCTTAGTCGTCAGACTCCCTAATACAGTTCATAGTTTTCACATTTTTGTAGAATCTATTCAAGTTCTAACTCTTCGCCATGCTTGCCGGCGCTCAAGCCTAGTACCATGGCAAGCGAAGATGCGGAGTTAATAAAACAGAATTATATGGTGTTACCATTCTCAACACTAAACCTGCGCACCCTTTTCCCTTAAGTAGTTCCCAATAGTCCGGCCCAGCCTTGCGCCTGGCTCCACTCTGCGCCTGCGCCTTGGGGAGCGAAGCTGGGGCGTTCTCCAACCCCCCGCTGGAAGCCTTCACTATTCTCCTCCCTGTGGTTGGAGCGAAGTTTGGGCACTTGGGTCCTACCGTTGTTATTAGTCTTTAGTCGTAATTGATATTAAAGAACAAAATTAAATGGGTTTATTTTTGGTGAAAAGTTAATTCTCCTTATGTTTGGATTTGCCCCTCATGCACCAAATGGTACAGTCCCACATCAGCCAGGCTCCCTACCCAACAACCCTGTCGCCTGGGACGGAGAGGCGCCTTCCGTGCTGTCGTCATCACGTCGGCCGGAGCTAGCGCTGCGTCCTGGGCCACGCCTGTCGGCGCACCGCCGCGCCTCCCCGGTTACTAAGGGGCCTTGGATACCTGGCTGATCCCCGGGATGCTGGGCGGCGTCAGGTGACTGGTGGTCGCTGGGCCTCAGGTAAAGGGCTTCAACGTGGTGGGCCGGCTGGGGCGTTGTGGCGGCCTGGGAGCTGGCGAGGGCCTCGCCACACTCTTCGAGGCCGCTGGGCCGGTCATAGAACATCCAGGGTCCACCGAGGTGAAGTAAACTGTGGGCGCGGACGTAGCCCGGGGTCCTGGCGCTCCGGCTGGCCGCCCATCTCCACTGCCTCGGGTGGTGCCCATTTTTTAGTCGTTCCGCTGACTATGAAAGAGCATCGGACGAGGAATCGTAAAATCTTAATCTCTCTTCTGTCGTGGCTGCGACTCCTCGGTATTCATGTGGGAAAATACTGGTTTGTCTGGTAATGTTATTGAAGAGAAAGCGAGAGAATGGTTGGGCAGCTTTACCCAAATATTCGTTATTTTTATAGTTTTAAAGGCCTTATACTATTATTAAGGAAATGTATTTCTGGTCAGGTCTGACAGTACAGAAACGCAGACCTGCTACTCTCACCAGGGGCTGAACTAACAGAACAAAAAAATGATAGATGTATCACAGGGGTGGGATCATGGAGGGGGCAGTTTTTCAACTGGACAAAAAGATGTTGAAGTGCTTAAAGAAGAATAAATATGTGAAAGTAGCCAGGAAAATTCTAAAATTAATGGTAATAAGGGAGATTAGCTCTCCAGAACCACCAGATGTTATAACATAAAGGTATAGCAATTAAACTAGCATAGAAGATGGGTGCAGCAGTGTGGGCCCGTAGTCCTGGCTACGTGGTAGACTGAGGCGGGAGGATCCCTTGAGCCCAGGAGTCAGAGACCAGCATGGGTATCAAAGGGAAACCGTGTCTCTGAAAATAAATAAATTAATTAAAAAAAAAAGTTTGGAACTCAGCAGGAGTTTACAGGCAGATAAAATATATTAGAACTCAGAATAAGAGCCAGTTATATGTAGGGATTTATTATATAGGCAAGGTGGTACTGTATTTCAAATCAGCATTGAAAAGATGAATTGGAGTCAGGCAGCTTTTTTAGTAATTTAGAAAATAATTAAACCAGTCCAGCGAGGTGGTTCACACCTGTAATCCCAGCACTTTGGGAGGCCAAAGCGGGTGGATCACTTGAGGTCAGGAGTTCCAGACCAGCCTGGCCAACCTGGTGAAAAACTGTGTCTACTATGGCGCGCGCCTGTAATCCCAGCTATGGGGAGGCTGAGGCAGAAGAATTGCTTGAACCCGGGAGGCGGAGGTTGCAGCGAGCCCAGATTGCGCCACTGCACTCCAGCCTGGGTGACAGAGCGAGACTATGCCTTGAAAAAGAAGGAAAAAAAAAAAAAGGAATGAAGCCCGTTTTGAGCACCACAATAATTTCCAAATGGACTAAAATTTAAATGTTAAAAAATTACATCACCAATTTAGCCGGGTGAGTTGGGCGCCTGTAGTCCCAGCCACTTGGGAGGCTGAGGCACGAGAATCTCTTGAACCTGGAAGGCGGAGGTTGTGGTGAGCCGAGATCGTGCCACTGCACTCCAGCTTAGGCCACAGAGCAGACTCTGTCTCAAAAAAAAAAAAAAAAGAAAGAAAGAAATTACATCGCAAAGTACTGAAAGAAAGCATTGTTGAATTTATTTATAATCTTAGAATAACAAAAACTCTTCTAAATGTTTCATGTCATCCAGAAGCCAGAAAGGAAAAGATTAATACTTTTAACTCTGTAAAATTTAAAATCTATATGGCCTGCAAAATTCAACCAAACCAAAAAAACTACCAGAAGCCAAATAAGCTTATGAAAATATTTGTTTAATGATCAATTAGAAAATTATGAAACCCGACTAGGTGCAGTGGCTCATGCCTGTAAACCAGCACTTTGGGAGGTTGAGGTAGGAGGATCACTTGAGGCCAGGAGTTCAAGGGCAACATAGCGAGACCTTGCTTCTACAAAAAATTTAAAAATTAGCTGGACACTGGTGCGCGCCTGTAGTCCCAGCTACCCAGGAGGCTGAGGTGGGATGATTGCTTGAGCCCGGGAGGTCAAGGCTACAGTGAGTCGTGATTGCACCACTGCACTCCCAGCCTGGGTCACAGAGTGGGACTTTTATCTCAAATAATAATAAGAAGAATAAGTTTTTATTTTTTTTTAATTTTATTATTATTATTATTTTTTGAGACGGAGCCTCGCTCTGTCGCCCAGGCTGGAGTGCAGTGGCCCAATCTCGGCTCACTGCAAGCTCCGCCTCCCGGGTTCACGCCATTCTCCTGCCTCAGCCTCTCCGAGTAGCTGGGACTACAGGCGCCCGCCACCACGCCCGGCTAATTTTATGTATTTATTAGTAGAGACGGGGTTTCATCGTGGTCTCGGCCTCCCAAAGTGCTGTGATTACAAGCGTGAGCCGCAGCGCCCGGCCCCGAATAAGTTTTTAAAAAGAAAAATTTAAAGAGAAAAATGATCAGAGTACCTGGACAAGGAAATCAGAAGAAATAGAAGTGGCAGAAATCTATAGCAAGAGACCACTATCTCACTAACTTCAAAGTGGAAATTAAAACAGTAATGAGGGGGGTTTTTTGGCCCTTTTTTTGGCAAAGATGACAAAGACTGGAAATAGGATTGTGTGGAAACAGAAGTGTGTTAGTGGAAGTATAAATGAGTATAATTTTTTGGAGGGCAATTTGGAAATAATTTCCTCAGCCATTCAATAGGTGAGAATCTACAGATATGCAAAGTGCAGAAAAACATGTTTAACACTGATGTTTTTAGTACTGTTTTAGAAAATATTTGATAAAAGATGTCAATCAGTATATGACTGGTTAAATAAATTATGGTAGATCCATAAAATGAATACTATGCAGCTGTTTTTGTTGTTGTTGTTATTGTTTAAAGACAGCCTCTTGCTGTGTTCTCCAGGCTGGAGTGCAGAGTGGCGTGATTGTGGCTCACTGCAGCCTCAACCTCCTGGGCTCAAGCAATCCTCTCACCTCAGCCTCCCGAATAGGTGGGACTACAGATATATGCCACCACGCCCTGCTGATTTTTTTTGTAGAGATGTGGTTTTATCATGTTATCTAGGCTGGTCTGGAACTGCTGAGCTCAAGCGATCCTCCCACCTCAGCCTCCCAAAGTGCTGGAATTACAGGGTGAGCCACTGCACCCAGCCCTGTGTAGCTGTTTAAAAGAATATGGTAGATCCATGTGTACTGACAAAGAAAGATGTCAAATATACAAGGTTAGGTGAAACAGGTGTTTCAGAATAACGCATATGGTAAGATCCTATTTCATAAAATAAAACTGTAAGTTAATATATGTATAAAAAGAATCTAGAGCTGGGTGCAGTGGCTCAAGCCTGTAATCCCAGCACTTTGGGAGGCCAAGACAGGTGGATCATGAGGTCAGGAGTTCGAGACTAGCCTGACGAACTTGGTGAAACCCTGTCTCTACTAAAAATACAAAAATTAGCTGGGCATGGTGACACGTGCCTGTAATCCCGGCAACTCAGGAGGCTGAGGCAGGAGAATTGCTTGAACCCGGGAGATGGAGGTTGCAGTGAGCCGAGATCACGCCATTGCACTCCAGCCTGAGAGACAGAGCAAGACTAGGTCTCAAAAAAAGGAAAAGAAAAGAAAAATAGAATCTAGAAGACTATACCCCACGCTTAACAGTAGTTAGCAGTGATGAGTCAGGTTGGAAACATGGTCTTGGGACACAAGAGCAGGGTGATGGCAGGGCAGGGCCATAGGTGTAGGCTGTTGGCAGGATCTGGGCAAGAGGCAGAAAGCAAAAGCAGGTAGGGGAGGGCTGGGTTGGTTTTGGTCTTAGGTTTCTGTGCTATGCATTTCACTCTCAACCTTTGAGAATTGTAGGAGTTTCCTAGATAGATTTCAGTTGTATACCCTTTCTTGATAAATTAGTAGTAGAAGGCAACTATTTATTACTTTTAGGGTCTTTGGAATTGATTTTCTGATCACATCTTTCTTTCTTAAGGTAACCATGGAGAAAGAGCTGCGGAGCACCATTCTTTTCAATGCCTACAAAAAGGAGCTATTCACCACCAACAATGGCTATAAATCCATGCAGAAAAAACTTCGGAGTAATTGGAAGATTCAGAGGTGACTGACCATGTATATTGTTTTCCCTTCTAAATGATATTGTCCTGCTGATAAAGCTGAGAAGTCTTTATTTTCTTATGTAACATAGATTGTTTAGGTGGGAAAAGCTCAATTTAAAGGTTAGTCAGAATTAGGTCTGGCGCGGTGGCTCACGCCTGTAATCCCAGCACTTTGGGAGGCTGAGGCGGGCGGATCACGAGGTCAAGAGATCAAGACTGGCCGGCACGGTGGGTGGCTGACACCTGTAATCCCAGCACTTTGGGAGGCCAAGGCGGGTGGATCATGAGGTCAGGGGTTCGAGACAAGCCTGGACAAGATGGTGAAACCCCATCTCTATTAAAAATTAAAAAAAAAATAGCCAGGCATGGTGGCGGGCGCCTGTAATCCCAGCTCCTCGGGAGGCTGAAGCAGAGAATTGCTTGAACCTGGGAGGTGGAGGTTGCAGTGAGCCGAGATTGTGCTACTGTGCTCCAGCCTGGGCAACAGAGTGAGACTCTGTCTCAAAAAAAAAAAAAAAGATCAAGACCATCCTGGCCAACATGGTGAAACCCCGTCTCTACTAAAAATACAAAAATTAGCTGGGTGTGATGGTGCGTGCCTATAGTCCCAGCTACTCGGGAGGCTGAGGCAGGAGAATCGCTTAAACCCAGGAGGTGGAGGTTATAGTAAGCCGAGATCACGCCACTGCGCTCCAGCTTGGCGACAGAGCGAGACTCTGTCTAAAAAAATAAAAATAAATTATTCAGAATTAAATAAATTTTTCTTAAAACATCTCTTAGGCAGGACGCGGTGGCTCATGCCTGTAATCCCAGCACTTTGGGAGGCTGAAGCAGGCAGATCACTTGAGGTCAAGAGTTGGAGACCAGCCTGGCCCACAAAACCTCATCTCTACTGAAAATACAAAAATTAGCCAGGCATCATAGTGCGTGCCTATAATCCCAGCTACTAAGGAGGCTGAGGCACAAGAGTCCCTTGAACCCAGGAAGTGAATGCCTGCAGTGAGCCGAGATCATGCCACTGCACTCCAGCCTGGGCAACAGAGGGAGACTCTGTGGAAAACAAAAACCAAAAAAAATTTCTTTTGAAATCAGCAATTAGGATATTATTAAAGCAGCATATTATTAAGTTGTCTTCCAAATCACAAACCAAAAAGTTATTTTAATTATACACATATAGCTTTTTAAGGTGTTAGAGGCTTTCTTCATCTTTTGACTCAGGTCAATACTAGGGAAAGGAAACATGAGAATTAAATGAGAATAACTTTGTGTATGTTTTTCTTTTTCTTTTTTTTTTTTGAGACGGAGTCTTGCTCTGTCACCCAGGCTGGAGTGCAGTGGCCCGATCTCGGCTCACTGCAAACTCCGCCTCCCGGGTTCACGCCATTCTCCTGCCTCAGCCTCTCCTAGTAGCTGGGACTACAGGCGCCCGCCACCACGCCCGGCTAATTTTTTTTTTTTGTATTTTTAGTAGAGACGGGGTTTCACTGTGGTCTCGATCTCCTGACCTCGTGATCCGCCCGCCTCGGCCTCCCAAAGTGCTGGGATTACAAGCGTGAGCCACCGCGCCCGGCCGTATGTTTTTCTTAATAGGTGAGGATATGTAATTATACAAGCTAATGGTAGGGCTGATTGAATTAGTAGTTGAGGACTTCTTTATGCTTTAGCATGGCTTGATTTGAACACCTTGACTTACTGGAAGTATTTAAACAGAGGCCAGATGACTCTGGGGCAGGCCTGTAGAGGGAATTCTCACTTTGGGAGAGAGACTAGACCAGTTACGTCTAAGTCCCTTTGTCTCTGAGCCTCTGTGGCCTCTGCTTCCAAATAGTTGAGAGACTAAAATAATACATAAATTGCTTTAAATTATGGACCTTATATTTGCTTTTAAAATTGTATTTCTAGCTTAAAAGATGAAATCACATCTGAGAAGTTAAATGGAGTGAAACTGTGGATTACAGCTGGGCCAAGGGAAAAATTTACTGCAGCTGAGGTAAGAAATATCCACTAAAGAAGGAATATGGTGAAATGATTAGGAGTCTGGGCTTTGAAATACCGGATTTGAATCCCCCTTCACCACTTACTGTGTGGCCTTAAGGTAGTCACTTCATCTCTCTTTTCATCATGGAGTTGTGATGATTAACTGAGATACTCCATGTAAAGCACCAAACACATAGTGTGGGCCAGTTAAATATTAGCCACACTTCTTTTTTTTTTTGAGACAGAGTCTCGCTCTGTCGCTGAGGCTGGAGTGCAGTGGCGCAATCTCGGCTCACTGCAACCTCCGCCTCCCGGGTTCAAGCAATTCTCCCTGCCTCAGCCTCCTGAGTAGCTGGGACTACAGGTGCCCACCACCACGCCCAGCTAATTTTTGTATTTTTAGTGGAGATGGGCTTTCACCATATTGGCCAGGCTGGTCTCAAACTCCTCACCTTGTGATCTGCCTACCTCAGCCTCCCAAAGTGCTGGGATTACAGGTGTGAACTACCAAGCCCGGCCACTAGCCACATTTCTTTGCTATATTTTTGCTTTGAAAATAGGAAAATTCCCCTGGGCGCGGTGGCTCACGCCTGTAATCCCAACACTTTGGGAGGCCGAGGCAGGCGGATCACCTGAGGTCAGGAGTTCGAGACCACCCTGACCAACATGGAGAAACCTCATCTCTACTAAAAATACAAAATTAGCCAGGCGTGGTGGTGCATTCCTGTAATCCCAGCTACTCGAGAGGCTGAGGCAGGAGAATTGCTTGAATCCGGGAGGTGGAGGTTGCCGTGAGCCAAGATCGCGCCATCACACTCCAGCCTGGGCAACAAGAGCAAAACTCCATCTCAAAAAAAAAAAAAAAAAAAAAAGACAATAGGATAATTCCATTTAAAATAAAAATGTTTATTATTCTAGTTCATGGAATGGGTAAAGAATGATAAATGTAAGGCCCAGAATGCAAATGACAAGTATTGGTGAGAATGGGAAGTTATTGGAACCCTTCCACAGTGATGGTGGGAATGTAAAATGATGCAGTCACCATGAAAAACGGTATGGTAGTTCCTCAAAAATTTAAGCATAAAATTGCCATATGATGGCTGTGTGCGGTGGCCCACGCCTGTAATCCCAGCACTTTGGGAGGCTGAGAAGGGCGGATCACTTGAGGTCAGGAGTTCGAGAGTAGCCTGGCCAACATGGTGAAACCTCGTCTCTACTAAAAATACAAATATTAGCCAGGCATGATGGTGTGTGCCTGTAATCCCAACTACTTGGGAGGCTGAGGCAGGAGAACACTTGAACCTGGGAGGTGGAGTTGCAGTGAGCAGAGATCGGGCCACTGCACTCCAGCCTGGGCAACAGAGCAAGACTCTATTTCAAAAACAAACAAACAAACAAACAAAAAAAACTGCCATATAATCTAGCAATTCCACTTCTGGGTATATGCCCAAAAGAATGGAAAACCGGATCTCAAAGAGATAGTTGCCCACCTATCTTCTCAGCAGTACTATTCACAATCGCCAAAAGGTGGAAATAGCCCAAGTATCCATCGGCAGATGAATAGATAAGATATGGTATATACCTACAATGGAATATTATTCAGTCTTAAATAGGAAGGTAATTCTGATACATGCTACACATGGATGAATCTTGCGGACATTATGCCAAATGAAAATAAGGCAGACACAAAAAGACAAATACTGTATGATTTCACTTATGCAAGCATGCGGTACGTAGAGTAGTCGAATTCGTAGAGACAGAAAATAGAAGGGTGGTGGTTGCCAGGGCTTGGGGGAAGTGGGGAATGGAGAGTTGCTGTTTAATAGGTATAGAGTTTCAGTTTTGCAAGATGAAAACAGTTCTGCAGATTGGTTGCCCAACAGTGTGAGTATATTTAATAGTGCTGAACTAGGCCGGGCACGGTGGCTCACACCTGTAATCCCAGCACTTTGGGAGGCTGAGGCAGGTGGATCACTTGAGGCTAGGAGTTTGAGACCAGCCTGGCCAACATGGTGAAACCTCGTCTCTACTAAAAATACAAAATTTAGCCAGTCGTGGTGGCACACGCTTGTACTCCCAGCTACTTAAGAGGTGGATGCGGCAGAATTGCTTGAACCTGGGAGGTGGAGGTTGCAGTGAGCCGAGATTGCGCTACTGCCCTCCAGCCTGGCGACAGAGACCCTGTCTGAAAAGAAAAAACAAATAAAAAAAAAAACTGATGAACTATGTACTTCAGAATGGTTAAGATGGTAAATTTAGGAAAAGTTAGGTGTGTTTTTTCACAATCAATAAAACAAAAAACGCTGAGCATAGAAAGAGCCATTTTACGGAGAATGGGAAGTATCTTTGTGCTCAGAGAGAATATGGGGAGTAGGGAGGTTGAGGCAGGGCACGGCCAATGTGGTCCTTAGATTGAGGCAGGCCAAGGTCTCCTGCTGTTACTCTGGGTGGTGCCATGGGGAAGAGGTCCACTGGGGAGCATTTCTAGTGTCCTTTGTTTCTCAATTTGATTGCAAGGTGACCTTCCCCGCTGGGAATGGCATGGAGAGAGACATGATTGTTTGATCAGGTTAATTGACAGAAGGAGTAGGAATTACCATTGGGAATGTGGAGGTAACCAGCAACTCCTACCCACTGAGACCCTGAGGGAAATGTACACACAGAGGGCAGTGGCCTGCAGAGCAACACTCTATTACTTGCTGGGCTTTGGCTCCATCTCCCCATCCACCTAGCGAAGCCAATGAGAGAGTTGGCCTGGTGTTTGCCAGGTACCAACCAGCCTCAGGAACACAGGGGCATCCACAGAGAGGGTCAGAACCTCTTGGGCCTTTTCCCAAGTGGAGATGGGTGCCAGGCCAAGCCTTAGTTTGGGCTTCCAGGGATGGAAGGCTGTCGCATCCAAGAGACACAAGTCCTTCAAGAGGCAAGTTTGATGTAACTTTAGCCTAATAAAACGTCCTCTCTCAGACCAGTCCCTGACACCATGCCTTCTCTTTAGAGCTGGAGTGAGGTGAGAAGAAAAGGGAAAAAAGCTGTTAGCTTTTTTCTAGAAATCAGCATTCCCTTGTGTTACAGTTCTTCCAGTGGGCTCATGCTTGTGAGATCACTGCTTTCCTTGTCATTGCTGCTGGCCTCCTGGACTGTTACTCCTGGAGAGCTGTGTGATGCCTTTTTCATGTTGACTTCCAGAAACTTCTGTGACAGGACAGACATCATATGTCTGATATTAGATGCTAGTATCAGGCTAGAAACTAGGCTGAACAGTCTTCCCTTATTTCGACCTCAACTACATTAATGCATCATACTAGCTTTGTGGTGGTATTCAGTTATGACCAGGTAACCACGTGGCTGAGGGGAGTATTTTCCAACCCTAACAGACCAGCGTCCACCTGTATTACAAATGCCAACTTTGTTACCCTGAATTGAAATGCAAAGATAATTTAACCCACCACCATTAAAAAAGTAAAGCAATATAACTTCCTAACTCTAATGTACAGAAATTAAAGGATGATTTATAAAAGAATATGTGTACTTCAAATTGTAAATGTTTATGCATATATATACTAGAGGAATATACATATTTCAGGTTGTTAATGCTTGGTCATACATACATTCGAACACTTCTTTATGTTTGACATTTTGAAATAAATGTTTAATAAATATGTAGAACTTCCATGAGTGGGATAGGTACATATGCAGACTGGTGGAAGTGATGTATTGGCAATTCCAATCATGAGCTGTGTTGCTGTCGGTGATGTGAGTTTTCCAAAATACTAACTCTTGGTAAAGTTCTATTTTTTTTTTTTCGAGACGGAGTCTCGCTCTGTCGCCCAGGCTGCAGTGCAGTGGCGCGATCTCAGCTCACTGCAAGCTCTGCCTCCCGGGTTCACGCCATTCTCCTGCCTCAGCCTCCCGAGTAGCTGGGACTACAGGCACCTGCCACCACGCCTGGCTAATTTTTTGTATTTTTAGTGGAGACGGGGTTTCACTGTTAGCCAGGATAGTCTCGATCTCCTGGCGTTGTGACCCACCCGCCTCGGCCTCCGGTAAAGTTCTATTAATAAAAAGAGTAAGTATAATTCTTCTCTCAGTTTACATGGTAGTTGGGTACCTGGGAATTCAGTATATGTTAAATCGTGTAAAAAATACTTTGTACATTATTTACATAGAATTTGGGCTGGGCACAGTAGCTTACTCCTGTAATCTCAGGAGTTTGGGAGGCCGAGGTGGGTGGATCACCTGAGGTCAGGAGTTTGAGACCAGCCTGGCCAACATGGTGAAACCTTGTCTCTACTAAAAATACAAAAATTAGCCAGGTGTGGTGGCAGGCGCCTGTAGTCACAACTACTCAGGAGGCTGAGGCAGGAGAATCACTTGAACCCAGGAGGCGAAGGTTGCAGTGAGCCAAAATCAAGCCACTGCAGCATGGGTGACAGAGTGAGACTTCATCTCAAAAAATAAATAAATAAATTGGAGTTAGATTTTAGGCTAAGCTTCTTTCGTTTGTTTGCTTTTTCTTTTTTAAACCTATGTGACTATCTGAGAAGATTTTCAAATGCTGTGGAATAGTTCTTTATTATGTGGGACTGGTCTGAATATTGCAGGACCTTAACTTCCCTGCCCTTCATCCACTAAAATGTCCTTAAACATTAATATTATGGCATTAATATTATGCCATATTAATATTAATATTATGGTGATCCAGAATACATGCTAGATGGTTTAAATGCCTCCACTGAGAGCCACTGGCCTGGATCATCCAGTCTCGATTACAGGAAATATCTCACATTTGCTGTCACACTAACAGTGTGAATGCATTCTAAGCCAATTTCTAAAATTTAAGTCTGCAAAATTAATCATTCTTCCTGTTTTTGCCATAGAGAAATACAAGAACCTGCAATTTGTACCAAATATCTGTTCTTTTGTTAGAAGGGTTTCACTTACATGCATAGCTGGAAACTGGGTCATAATTCGTGGAAGCTCCTTCAACTTTTGCCCACCTGTGTTATTGCATACCACGTCCTTCATGTATCTTTTTCTTAAAATGCCAGATGGCCAATAGGACACAGTAGACACCAATACCTACTATATACTCATTGCATTTAGGCAACATGGACAAATCCCAGAACCACATAATCATAAAAACCAAGTCCCAGTAGAATTTCCCAAGCAAAAGCTATGTTCTGAGAATATATATTGCAAACTAGACCTGGCTTGCTATTAGCAGTCATAGAACATAGCTTATATTTAGGGCTGTCTGGCAAGAGGAGTTTGAGAGGAAATCAAAAGGAAGAAAAAGGAAGATGAATTTAGGGAGAGATTCAGTCTGTTGTTCAGGGTCCAGGATCATGCAGTTATAACCCATTTGTTTTGTTTTTCTGTTGTTGTTCCAAAAAATATTTACTAAGGATCTGTTATGTACCTAATTATGTGCCAGGTCCTAGGACTAACGCTAGGGATCAAAGTCAAATAGCACATGATCTCTCTACTCAAGGAACTGATAGTCTAGGGGAAATGAAACAAATGGACCATCTACCAATAATGATCGATGTTCTAAGTTCCACATTTCTACAGAAGCACAGAAAAGAGGCATTGGATTATTGGGTGCAGAGGAAATGGACTTTGAGCTGATTTTTTTTTTTTTTTTCTGAGACAGAGTCTTGCTGTGTCGCCAGGCTGGAGTGCATTGGCGCATTCTTGGCTCGTTGCAACCTCCACTTCCCAGGTTCAACTGATTCTTCTGCCTCAGCCTGCCGAGTAGTGGGGATTACAGGCGTCCGCCACCATACCTGGCTATTTTTTTGTATTTTTAGTAGACACAGGGTTTCACCATGTTGGCCAGGCTGGTCTCAAGCTCCTGACCTCAAGTGATCCACCCGCCTCAGCCTCCCAAATTGTTGGGATTACAGGCGTGAGCCACTGCGCCCCACCTTAATTTTGATTTTGAAATAATTCATTTTTTATTTTGGTTTTTTTTTATTGTGTTTCGTTTTTGAGACGGAATCTTGCTCTGTTACCCAGGCTGGAATGCAGTGGTGCAATCTTGGCTCACTGCAACCTGCAACACCTGGGTTCAAGCAATTCCCCTCCCTCAGCCTCCCGAGTAGCTGGGACTACGGGTGCATACCACCACGCCTGGCTAATTTTTGTACTTTTAGTAGAGACGGGGTTTCACCACGTTGGCCAAGTTCCACCATGTTGGAACTCCTAACCTCAGGTGATCCGCCTATCTTGGCCTCTGAAGATTCATTTGTTTTATACAGTGTGGGGAAGGCAGGGGGAGAGGAAAATTCAGGGAGCATGCAAGAGCAAGAGGGCCGTGCTGTGGCAAATCTAGTCCGGGCAGTAGTTTCCAAAGTAGGATGCATATGATGAATCAGTGGGGTGCCAAAAGGAAATTACGTTTATTATTCATATTTTCATTACCCTTAAAACATTTCCTTTTTGGCAGTTGTTTTAAATTATAAGGTACATATTTTATATAGAGATACATACATATTGAATGTATTTATATACATGTTCAGATTTTTTTCTGCTGGAGTGCTTGATGAAGAAAGTTGAGAAACCGTTTGTCTGGACTACCTACCCCAAATTTTCTCAGGCTAGACCAGCAAGATCAACCCTAGATTTTTCTCCCATCCCCAGCTTTGTGAAAACAAGAGAGAGCTTCCAGGAGATAAGCAGAAAACATGCATTTCTCTCTATGGTTTGGTTGGTCAATGACCTTGAACAGAATTCCTCCCAGGTGTGGTATGAAATACCTTCACCCTGATACCCTCTGTGGGCAGTCAAGAGAAGGCATTGTCTAAATCAGTGGTTCTTAAACAGGGGTGATTCTATTGCTTCTTCTCCTGAGGGAACATGTGGCAATCTCAAGAGACATTTTTGGTTGCCAGGGGAAGATAGGTACAACTGGCATCTAGTAGGGGAGACCAGGGGTGCTGCTGAATGGAGAACTGAGCGCTTCCTTTAGTTAAGTCTTTCGCTTTTGACTTGCTGTCTAGATAGTCAGCTTTGAAACTGTCAATTTACTTTGAGTATTTTGGAGCTTTATGCTCAAAGACAAGCTTGGAGATCCTACATAGAGAGTACTTTTTATCTTATATACATTTATATGTAAATGCCTTATAGATTTGAAGTATTTATTTTTCATCAAGTTAAGGTCTTATTCACGGTATTTCAGGCAAAAGTCTTTTGAGTATGTTCATAGATTGCTTTTTTCTTTTGTGTAGTTTGAAATCCTGAAGAAATATCTTGACAGCGGTGGAGATGTCCTTGTGATGCTAGGAGAAGGTGGAGAATCCAGATTTGACACCAATATTAACTTTTTACTAGAAGAATATGGAATCATGGTTAATAATGGTAATTAGTAGTATTATTTTCAATAGAGGCAGTAATTTTCTATCTATTATTTGATATCATAGCCCTTTAGGTCCAGTGGCATAATGGAAAAAGCCCTGGGCTGTGTGTGCATGTTTTAATGTTCCATTCTCATCAGCAGTCTGAGCCTCCTAGGCTTGGGCTGCTTCCATTTATAAATCGAGATAGATTGGAACCAAGTTCCAGGGTGCCTTTCAGGTCAAAATTGGTATGAGTCTATAATATCAAATTTATTTCTAACCTAAAATATACCTCCTTCTCTTTTTCCCTCATAGATGCTGTGGTTAGAAATGTATATCACAAATATTTCCATCCTAAAGAAGCTCTAGTTTCCAGTGGAGTCTTGAACAGGTAAGCATGTGGAAAGCAGAAATATCTTGTCCAGGCGTCATTCCTCACGCCTGTAATCCCAGCACTTTGGGAAGCCAAGGAGGACTGATCATTTGAGGTCAGGAGTTCAAAACCGGCCTGGCCAACATGGTGAAACCCCATCTCCCTATCTAAAAATACAAAAAAATTAGCCAGGCGTTGTGGCAGGCGCCTGTAATCCCAGCTACTCGTGAGGCTGAGGCAGGAGAATCACTTGAGCCTGGGAAGCAGAGGTTGCACTGAGCTGAGATTGCACCATTGTACTCTGGCCTGGGTGACAGGGCGAGACTTTGTCTCAAAAAAAAAATAAAGCAGAAATATCCTTACACATAACTCTCATTTCTTCTACATAAATCTTCCCTCATCTCTTCTCATACATTCTTTTCACTGCCCCTTCTTCTTTCTTGCCTTTTTGTTTTATGTTATTATATTTTACTATATTACTACTACTCATTCATCAAATTATTTTTCTTCATCTTTTGAAACTTACTTCACATTCAACTTATTTTTTATTTATATATATATATGTATTTTTTGAGACAGAGTCTTGCTCTGTTGCTCAGGCTGGAATGCAGTGGTGGGAACACAGTTCACTGCAGCCTTGACCTCCCAGGCTTAAGCAATCCTCCCACCTTAGCCTCATACTTACTGTACTAATGAATGCAGTGTGAAATTCTCAAATTTTTTTTGTTTACTAGATTTTAATTTTTCTTCTTCAAGGGAAATTAGCCGAGCTGCAGGAAAGGCTGTGCCTGGGATCGTTGATGAGGAAAGCAGTGGAAACAATGCCCAGTGAGTGTGTTTTCTGATGCCACATGAGGAAGATGTACCATTTTGAAGAGTCTTCTTTTTCAAAATGAAAAGAGCTTTTGTTTCTGGTTACAAAAATAATCAGAATTTGAACAGTTCAAGAGGAAAAAAGTAGAAGCTCTGCACTGTAAGTCCATGCTCCTCCCCCCGAAGGTAGTCTTAATATGGTATTTAGGCCCGGCACGGTGACTCACGCCTGTAATCCCAGCACTTTGGGAGGCCAAGGCGGGTGGCTCACCTGAGGTCAGGAGTTAAGAGATGAGCGTAACCAACATGGCAAAATCCCATCTCTACTAAAAATACAAAAATTAGCCAGGCATGGTGGTGTGCACCTGTAGTCCCAGCTATTCGGGAGGCTGAGACAGGAGAATTGTTTGAACCCCGGAGGCAGAGGTTGCAGTGAGCCAAGATTGCGCCACTGCACTCTAGCCTTGGCAACAGAGCAAGACTCCATCTCAAAAAAAATAGTATAATATTTAGATTTCTAGGGTTTTTTTTCCATATATAAAGTTATAGGTAAGTACCTCTTCCTTTTTAATGACTGGATTAAATTGGATTTATCCCAGTTTGTCTAACCAACTCCCTATTATTGGACATTTAAGTAGTTTATAATGTTTTTCTTTAATAATACCACCTAATGTTTGTCAAGCATTGACTGTGTGACAGGCATATATTACCTCATTTAATCATTACAACTCTGGAAATTTAGAGATGAGATACAGAGACGTAATTGCCCAAATGCACATGACTACTCTGTGTCAAAACTTAGATGCAAACATAGGCAGTCTATTCTAGAGCCTGCACTCTTAACTTCTGTTCCGTATTGTTGTTATAAACAATTTTATAGCTGGGTGTGGTAGCTCACTCCTGTAATCACAGCACTTTGGGAGGCCAAGGCGAGTGGATCACCTGAGGTCAGGAGTTTGAAACCAGCCTGGCTAACATGGCGAAACCCTGTCTCTACTAAAAATAGAAAATTTAGCTGGGCATGGTAATGGGCGCCTATAATCCCAGCTACTTGGGAGGCCGAGGCAGGAGAATCACTTGAACCTGGGAGGCGGAGGTTGCAGTGAGCTGCCATCACACCATTGCATTCTAGCCTGGGGGACAGAGGGAGACTTCGTCTAAAAAAAAAAAAAAAAAAAGAATTATATTTGTCATTATAGATAATAAAGCACAAATGAACTTTTTTTTTTTTTTTTTTTTTTTAGAGAGAGGGTTTCTCACTCTGTCACCCAGGCTGGAGTGCAGTGGCACGATCTCAGCTCACTGCAACCTCCACCTCCCAGGTTCAAGTGGTTCTCCTGCCTCACCCTCCCATGTAGTTGGGATTACAGGCACCCGCCACCACACCCAGCTAATGTCTGTATTTTTAGTAGAGGTGGGGTTTCACCATGTTGATCAGGCTGATCTTGAACTCCTGACCTCAGGTGATCACCTGCCTCGGCCTCCCAAAGTGCTGGGTTAAGTGAACATCTTTGTATGTACACTTTTGTGCACTTATGGTAGTATTTTTTAGGGTAAATTTCTCAGCACTGAAATTTCTGGGTCAGAGGTCTTCCAACAGATGGGTTACCAAATGTAATGTATTACCAGATGTCTCTCAGGGAGGTGGTACCACTTACGGTCCCTATGAGCACACCCCTTTTTCCTCTCTTGCCAGCATGGAGTATTCTAGTAAACATGGTATCTCTTTCTTTTAATTTGCATTTTTTAAAATTATTAGTGCATAGGATGACCTTTAAAGTCTATTGGCTGATTGTATTTCGTCTGTGAATTTCATGTTCACTGCTTTTTGGCCATTTTTCTATTGATGGTTTGTCTTTTCGCATTCATTTATAATACCTCTGTACTTTGAAATATTTTACCCAATAAAAATTGACATTTTTATGTAGTTATAGCATGTTACAAAGTTTTAGTAGTGAAAATAATGTGGTCCGGGTACTGTGGCTCACCCCTATAATCCCAACATTTTGGGAGGCTGAGGCAGTCAGATCACTTGAGCTCAGGAGTTCAAGATCAGCTTGGACAACATGGCGAAACCCTGTCTTTACAAAAAAATACAAAAATTTAGCCAGGCGTTGGTGGCTCACACCTGTATTCCCAGCTATGCAGGAGACTGAGGCTGGAGAATTGCTTGAGCCCGGGAAGCAGGGGTGGCAGTGATCCGAGATCGCGCCACTGCACTCCAGCCTGGGTGACAGATGAGACCCCGTCTCAAAAGATATGTAAATAAAATGAAATTTAAAAATAAAATAATGTGATTGGTTGTGTGCAGTGGCTCACACCTATAATCCGAGCACTTTGGGAGGTCGAGATGGGCCAATGAGTTGAGGCTAAGAGTTCAAGACCAGTCTGGGCAACATAGCGGGACCCTGTCTCTACAAAAAAAAAAAATTTAGCCATATGTGGTGGCACACACCCGTAGGCCCAGCTAGCTGAGGCAAGAGGATTGCTTGAACCCAGAAGGTTGAGGCTGCAGTGAGCCATGATCATGCCACTGTACTCCAGCCTGGGTGACAGAGCAAGACTGTCTCAAAAATAAATAAATAAAATAAAATGTGGTCATAATCCAGAAATAGTTTAAAAAAAATAAATAATACAGATTAAAATTAGACCAAAAACATATTTGGAGGGTGGGGGTTATTTGTGTATAGTAAAAGTGGCATTTCAAATATTAGAGATGGATGGCATAATTCTAGGTAACCATTTGAAGAAATAGTTTCATTTTCATACCACACCCCAAAATGTATTCTGGATAGGCTAAAATTTTTAATATTAAAAATGAAAGCATATGCCGGACGCGGTGGCTCATGCCTGTAATCCCAACACGTTGGGAGGCCGAGGTGGGCAGATCACCTGAGATCAGGCGTTCGAGAACAGCCTGACCAACATGGTGAAACCCCATCTCTATAAAAAAAACAAAATTAGCCAGGGATGGTGGCAGGCACCTGTAATCTCAGCTACTCAGGAAGCTGAGACAGCAGAATCACTTGAACCTGGGAGGTGGAGGTTGGATTGAGCCGAGATCACGCCATTGCACTCCAGCCTGGGCAACAGGAGTGAAACTCCGTCTCAAAAAAAAAAAAATTAGCCTGTCGTGGTTCTGCATGCCTGTCATCCCAGCTACTCGGGAGGCTGAGGCAGGAGAATTCCTTGAACCCAGGAGGCGGAGGTTGCCGTGAGCCAAAATCGTACCACTGCACTCCAGCCTGGGCAACAGAGCAAGACTCCGTCTCAAAAAAAGGAAAGAAAAGGGCCGGGCACGGTGCCTCACGCCTGTAATCCCAGCACTTTGGGAGGCCGAGGCGGGCGGATCACAAGGTCAGGAGATCGAGACCATCCTGGCTAACACGGTGAAACCCCGTCTCTACTAGGCCGGGCGCGGTGGCTCACGCCTGTAATCCCAGCACTTTGGGAGGCCGAGGTGGGTGGATCACCAGGTCAGGAGATCGAGACCATCCTGGCTAACATGGTGAAACCCCGTCTCTACTAAAAATACAAAAAATAAGCTGGGCGTGGCAGCAGGCGCCTGTAGTCCCAGCTACTCGGGAAGCTGAGGCAGGAGAATGGCGTGAACCTGGGAGGCGGAGCTTGCAGTGAGCCGAGATCGTGCCACTGCACTCCAGCCTGGGCGACAGAGCGAGACTCTGTCTTAAAAAAAAAAAAAAAGAAACCCCGTCTCTACTAAAAATACAAAAAATTAGCCAGGCGAGGTGGCAGGCGCCTGTAGTCCCAGCTACGCGGGAGGCTGAGGCAGGAGAATGGCGTGAACCCCGGGGGACGGAGCCTGCAGTGATCCGACATCACGCCACTGCACTCCAGCCTGGGTGAAAGAGCGAGACTCCGTCTCAAAAAAAAAAAAAAAAAAAGGAAAGAAAAGAAAAAGAATTTTAAAAGAAAGCATAGAAGTACTTAAAGAAGCCCAGGTACGATGGCTCATGCCTGTAATCCGAGCACTTTGGGAGACTGAGGCAGGCAGATCACCTGAGGTTAAGAGTTCAAGACCAGCCTGTGGCCGGGCGTGGTGGCTCACGCTTGTAATCCCAGCACTTTGGGAGGCCGAGGCGGGCGGATCACGAGGTCAGGAGATCGAGACCACGGTGAAACCCCGTCTCTACTAAAAATACAAAAAAATTAGCCGGGCGTGGTGGCGGGCGCCTGTAGTCCCAGCTACTCGGAGAGGCTGAGGCAGGAGAATGGCGTGAACCTGGGAGGCAGAGCCTGCAGTGAGCCGAGATTGCACCACTGCACTCCAGCCTGGGCGACAGAGCAAGACTCCGTCTCAAAATAAAAAAAAATAAAAAGAAAAAAAAAAAGACCAGCCTGGCCAACCCCCATCTCCACTAAAAAATGCAAAACTTAGCCAGACATGGTGGCACAAGCCTGTCATCTTAGCTACTCGGGAGGCTGAGGCAGGAGAATCACTTGAACCTGGGAGGCGGATGTTGCAATGAGCTGAGATTGCACCACTGCACTCCAGCCTGGGCGACAGGGGGAGACACCAACGCAAAAAAAAAGTACTTAAAAAAATATAGGTAAATATTTTAAATTATTGGAGTAGGGAAGACCTTTCTTAGTAGAAACCAAAGTAAAGTCATAAGGGGGAATATGCATAGCAATATAATTCACAGAGTTAATATTTTTGACTGTCAAGAATCAATCTAGGCTGGGCACGGTGACTCACGCCTGTAATCCCAGCACTTTGGGAGGCCGAGGCGGGTGGATCACGAGGTCAGGAGATCAAGACTGTCCTGGTTAACACGGTGAAACCCTGTCTTTACTAAAGATAAAACAAAACAAAATTAGCCAGACATGGTGGCGGGCACCTGTAGTCCCAGCTACTCAGGAGGCTGAGGCAGGAGAATGGTATGAACCCGGGAGGCGGAGCTTGCAGTGAGCTAAGATCGCGCCACTACACTCCAGCCTGGGTGACAGAGCAAGACTCCATCTCAAAAAAAAAAAAAAAAAAAGAATCAATGTAATTATTTCACTTTGTGTCAGTTCATCCAATTGGTATAGGTAAAAGAACTGTAGACTTGGAGTTAGAAGGAATTATTAGAAGTTCCTGATTCCCTCTCTTATTTGCCAAGGGTGACCCAAGGCATAGTAACTGTTAGCATCTGTTTCCCTATCTGTGTAATGGGGACAATGTTAACCTTGAAAAATTGTTGGAAAATTTCAGTAAGGTGATATTTGTGAAAGTGCTTTGTAAAGTTTAAAGCATAGTGCCCTACCTGTTGTTGTATTATGACTTTGTAATTAATTATAGTGAAGGGAGTATGTCTAGTTGTTCCTTTCCTGGATTATCCAGAAAACACAGCTTCCTGGTAGGCTTTGAGGTATGGACTAGTCCTGCTTCGTGCCTTGAAGTATCTTTGCCTGTTGGAGTCTCAGATTCTCCTTTATCCTTATTTCCTATTATGTCCCTTCTCCCTTCTCTCACTCTGCTGTAGCCACACTGACTTGGTTTCAGTCCTTAAATAAGTGAAGCTTGTACTCATCTTAGGGACTTTACACAAGCTAGGCGGGTGGATCACCTAAGGTCAGGAGTTTGAGACCAGCCTGACCAACATGGTGAAACCCCATCTCTACTAAAAATACAAAAATTAGCCGGGCGTGGTGGTGCGCACCTATAATCTCAGCTACTCAGGAGGCTGAGGCAGGGGAATTGCCTGAACCCAGGAGGCAGAGGTTGCAGTAAGCTGAGATCATGCCATTGCACTTCAGCCTGGGTGACAAGAGCAAAACTCCATCTCAAATAATAATAATAATAATATAATAATAATAGCGGATAGTTTTTATCTTACTACTCAAGTGTCCATTCTCCCTTATGCCTTGAGAATCATCTTCCATTGATTGCATTTGGGGAAAGTATGGGGGATAGATGTGCATTGATCTCCATATAACTATTTCTCCCACCTACTTTTTCTTCCTCCATGGACAACTGCTTGTTTTCTTCTGCTTCTGGCCCAGAGATCATGGGCTGTAATCCACCTTGCTGGGATACTGCTGGAGTAAGGGTAGAAGGCGGAGTTTGGAGAATGTGGGCCAGGTACCACTTCTCTTTCATGGTATGACAACAAAAGTCATAGGGTAGATGAGACTTTACTGAAGGAATGGGAAAGATTAACACCAGAGGGAGGCCGGGCCCGGTGGTTTATGCTTGTAATTCCAGCACTTTGGGAGGTCAAGGTGGGCGGATTGCCTGAGCTCAGGAGTTCAAGACCAGCCTGGGCAACATGATGAAACCCCGTTTCTACAAAAAATATAAAAATTAGTTGGTGTGGTGGCATGCATCTGTGGTCCCAGCTACTTAGGGCGCTAAGGCAAGAGAATCACTTCAGTCCAGGAGATTGAGGCTGCAGTGAGTCATGTTCATGCCACTGCACTCCAGCCTGGGCAACAAAGTGAGATCCTGTCTTAAAAAATAAAACAAAACAATCAAACAAAAACACTAGAGGGAAATAATTTTAAACTTAAGCTAAAAAGAATTTTTGTGGTCTAAAGAAAAAGGGAAATTAAAATCTCTATGAGGAACTCCTCATGGGTGCTTCCCCTATACCCCCGCCCCAGTTTCTAACCTTATGCTCTGGTGTTGAGATCTGTGTTTCTCTCCATTCTGACAGCACTTCCTTCAAGCTTTGCAGAGCCCCATCTTTGAGTAAAACCTTAGCCCCTCCTAAATGGGTTGGCCTCACCCCAGAATCTGCACCCCACCTTTGCTCCTGTATCCCACACCCTCTCCAGGAGTATGTTGCCCCAGGTCAGACCAATTCACTCTAGATAATCTAAGACAAGTCTTTGTTAGGACAGTGGAGAGTAGAAGAGGGACTCCAAAGCAGATCTGTGTAGAAGTGTCCATTGTAGCGTATATTTATGCCTCTGTTCATGTGACATTTAACTGATAACATACCCTTCCAGTGACATACATTAATTCTTAGAGATAGCACTAGCCAAACCTAACGAAGAAGAACGTATTTACCACTAAGATATTATTATGCAAAGCAGCTCGAGTTCAGTTCTTGGATGAGGCCACATCTTCTTCCTCCTCCCTCCATCAGGGGCTACTTTAATTCTCCCAGTTACAGTCATTTACACTTTCCTGTTAATTTACTTTCATGTTTTTTAAAATGCTTAATTAAATGTGTAGCTAGAGTTGTCCCAGTTTTTAAATTAACAAACCAAAGCTTAGGAAAAATGTTTTTTGCTTGATAATGAATCAAAGAGTGTTACTCGGCTGAGCACCGTGGCACACACCTGTAATCCCAGCACTTTGGGAGGCCGAGGCGGGCAGATCACTTGAGGCCAGGAGTTCAAGACCAGCCTGGTCAACATGGTAAAACCCTGGCTCTACTAAAAATAGAAAAATTAGCTGGGCGTGATAGCAGGCACTGAGGCTGGAGAACAGCTTAAACCTGAGAGGCGGAGGTTACAGTGAGCCAAGATCGCACCACTGCACTGCAGCCTGGGTGACGGAGTGAGACTGTTTCAAAAAAGAGTGTTACTCTAGAAACATTGAGATAATTTTCAGAATTTTTGTATTCATGTTTTTAAAATTTGAATGTGTTTCTTTAATTTCTTACAGGGCTCTCACCTTTGTGTATCCTTTTGGTGCCACATTGAGTGTCATGAAACCAGCAGTGGCGGTTCTGTCTACAGGTTTTGTCTGCTTCCCACTTAACAGACCCATTCTGGCTTTCTATCACTCAAAGGTACAGCCTTTCTTAGATATGGGTATAGATGTTATTTTTATTATTGAAATAATAAAAACCACCTTACCATTTCCAGAAGGCTTTTATATGTTTTCTCATTGGTCTTCCTGCCAGTCCTGCAAAGTAATATTTCAGCTATATACATTTTGCTTATGAGGAAACAGTGGATTGTCCAGTAATTGATGAGGTTAAGGCCTAAACCTAGCTCTTATTATTCTAAACCTGAAGCTTTTCCACTGTAGCATGAGGCTACCTGTATTATAACTTTTTTTTTTTTTTGAGACGGAGTCTCGCTCTGTTGCCCAGGCTGGAATGCAGTGGTGCAATCTTGGCTCACTGCAAGCTCCGCCTCCTGGGCTCACGCCATTCTCCTGCCTCAGCCTCCCGAGTAGCTAGGACTACAGGCGCCTGCCACCACGCCCAGCTAATTTTTTGTATTTTTAGTAGAGACAGGGTTTCACCATGTTAGCCAGGATGGTCTCGATCTCCTGACCTCGTGATCCACCCGCCTCGGCCTCCCGAAGTGCTGTATTATAACTTTTAAAATAACTTTTTTTTTTTTGATCCCATGGCAGCATATTGATGAAAATAACTTTTAATCCTATCTGTGACTATGGACTGTCACCATCAGTGTAAAGAGAATACATTCAGGAACAGATGGAGTTAACATATTACACAAAATAGCACAGAATTATGTTGCTGTTAGTTTATCCTAGGAAAATATATCAGAAAACTATTTTTCCAGTTATTATCCTAGAGACCCCATAGAAATGTGGGCACAGCTAGTCCCAGGCAGTGACCCAACATCCCACTGCCATTCTTTTTCTTTTTTCTTTTTTTTTTTTTTTTTTGAGATGGAGTCTCACTCTGTTGTGCAGGCTGGAGTGCAGTGGCATGATCTTAGCTCACTGCAACCTCCGCCTACCGGGTTCAAGCAATTCTCCTGCCTCAGCCTCCCGAGTAGCTGGGATTACAGCCGCCTGCCACCAAGCACGGCTAATTTTTGTATTTTTGGGAGAGACGGAGTTTCACTTTGTTGGCCAGGCTGATCTCGAACTCCTGACCTCAAGTGATTCACCCACCTTGGCTTCCCAAAGTGCTGGGATTACAGACATGAGCTCTGTTGCCCAGGCTGGGGTGCAGCGGTGCAATCTTGGCTCACTGCAGTCTCCGCCTCCCGCCTCAGCATCCCGCCTCAGCCTCCCAAGTAGCTGGGATTACAGGCCTGCACCACCACACCCTGCTAATTTTTGTATTTTTAGTAGAGATGGGGATTTACCATGTTGCCCAGGCTGGTCTTGAACTTCTGAGCTCAGGCTATCCCCCCCTACCTCGGCCTCCCAAAGTGCTAGGATTACAGGCATGAGCCACTGTGCCCAGCCCCCACTGCCTTTTAATTCACATTTTGCTGAATTTACCTTCATCTGCCCCCTAAGACAGAATTCACCAGCTGATCTCCTAATTTTTTTTCTAGGGACCTAGGTGTCTCTAGCTCTTAACAATCCTATTTTTCTTTGTGGTACCTAGGAATTACCTTTCCCTTCTTATTTAAAAGCTCTTGGGCTGGGCGTGGTGGCTCACGCCTGTAATCCCAGCACTTTGGGAGGCCGAGGTGGGTGGATCACTTGAGGTCAGGAGTCCAAGACCAGCCTGGCCAACCTGATGAAACCCCGTCTCTACTAAAAATACAAAAATTGACCAGGTGCAGTGGCTCACACCTGTAATCCCAGCACTTTGGGAGGCGAAGGCGGGTGGATCACGAGGTCAGGAGATTGAGACCATCCTGGCCAACATGGTGAAACCCCCTCTCTACTAAAACTACAAAAATTAGCTGGGTGTGGTGTGGTGGCATGTGCCTGTAATCCCAGCTACTCAGGAAGCTGAGGCACGAGAATCGCTTGAAGCCAGGAGGTTGCAGTGAGCCGAGATCCTGCCACCGCACTCCAGCCTGGAGATAGAGTGAGACTCCGTCTCAAAGAAAAAAAAAATACTGAAAAATTAGCCAGGCATGGTGGCGGTTTATGCAGCATTTGCTTTTAACGTGGTACAAGTCAGAGGTTTTTTTACCAATTTAAAAAAAATTTATGGAATGTGTGTATTTATATCTCTTGACATCTCTGGCTTAGTATAATTCTTTTCCTAGGGAAATTATAACTATGCCTGTTCCCTGTATGTGATGTAGCTAAAAAAACCGATTTCATTTTGTATTTTTACTATTGAACTGGTTTTCTCATTACAAAAGTAATATGTGCTTATTGTTGGGCTGGGCGTGGTGGCTCACAACTGTAATCCCAGCACTTTGGGAGGTCAAGGCGGGCGAATCACTTGAGGTCAGGAGTTCGAGACTAGCCTGGCCACCGTAGTGAAACCCTGTCTCTACTAAGAATACAAAAATATTAGCCCAGCATGATGGTGAGTGCCTGTAATCCCAGCTACTCCAGAGACTGAGGCAAGAGAATCACTTGAACCCTGGAAGCGGAGGTTGCAGTGAGCCAAGATCATGCCACTGCACTCCAGCCTGGGCAGTGGAGCAAGACACTGTCTCCAAAAAAAAAAAAAAGTAACGTTGTAGAAATGTTACAATAATTGTAGAAAAAATGAACAATACAGAGATAAAGCAGAAGAAAAAAATTCCCCCATCGCACTACTCCAAGACTCTAAGACAGCCCAGGTTGACATATTATTCACTTTCTCCCACTTTTGCTTTGCCTTATTTTTATTTATTTGCCTCGTAAGCTTTTAAGTAGGATAGCAATATAATTTATAGTATAGGTCAGGCGTGGTGGCTCATGCCTATAATCTTAGCACTTTGGGAGGTTAAGGAGGTAGGATCACTTGAGGCCAGGAGTTTGATACCAGCCTTGGCAACGTAGCAAGACCTGTCTCTACAAAAAAGTTAGCTGAGTGTGGTGTTATGCTCCTATACTCCTGGCTACTTGGGAGGCTAAGGCAGGAGGATCACTTGAACCCAGGAGTTCAAGGCTACAGTGGGCCATGATTGTGCCACTGTATTCCAGCCTGGGAGACAGAATGAGACCCTGTGTCTAAAAATGGGAAAAAAAATTATAGTTTACTTTTTTTTAACCCAATGATGTGTTAGAAGCATTTTCCCATGTTACTGAAAACCCTTTATAATATGAAATTTAACTGCTAAAGAAGGTTCCATCATTCTGAATTACTTTTTTGTGAACATTTGGATTTATTTCTAATTTTTTGTGACTATAACTACACAACTGGGCATAGAATTTTTTATGTTTCAGACCGCTTTTGTTGCATATGTTAATAGTTTCAGCAACAATGTGTGAAAGAACTTATTTCACTAAAATTTGACTAGCGCCGTTTATATCGTATTTTCATATTTATTTATCTGATAGGAAAAAGTACTTTGTTTTTATTTGTTTAAAGTTACAAGTATTGAAAATTTTTCTTATTAACCAGTCGTTATTTTATGACTCTTTCATTCTTGTGCCTTAGTTTTCTGGGTTTTTTTGTTTGTTTTTTTGGTTTTTTTTTTTGAGACGGAGTCTCACTCTGTTGCCCAGGCTGGGGTGCAGTGGTGCGATCTTGGTTCACTGCAACCTCCACTTCCCAGATTCAAGTGATTCTCATACCTCAGCTTCCTGAGTAATTGGGATTACAGGCATGCACCACCATGCCTGACTAATTTTTGTATTTTTAGTAGAGACGGAGTTTCGCCATCTTGGCCAGGATGGTCTCGAACTCCTGGCCTCAAGCGATCCACCCGCCTCGGCCTCTTAAAATGCTGGGATTACAGGTGTGAGCCACTGCGCCCAGCCTTGCCTTAGCTTTCTTTGAGACTGAGTCTTACTCTGTTGCCCAGGCTGGAGTGCTGTGGCGCGATCTCAGCTTGCTGCAACCTCGCCTCCCAGGTTCAAGCAATACTCCTGCCACAGCCTCCCAAGTAGCTGTGGGAGTACAGGGGCGTGCCACCAACCCCAACTAATTTTTGTATTTCTAGTAGAGACAGGGTTTTGCCTTCCATGTTAGCTAGGCTGGTCTTGAACTACTGATCTCAGGGTGATCTGCCCACCTCAGCCTCCCAAAGTGCTGGGATTACAGGCGTGAGCCACTGCGCTCAGCCTGCGTTAGCTTTCTATTTGGATCTTACTTAAATACTTTTTTTTTGGTACCTATAGGTATCTTTAATTGTGCAGACTGTCTTTGAGTTTATCTTTTTTCCCTTTAAAATTATGATCTTCATTTATAAGATAAATAACAATGGGAAAATGCTGTAGAACCAATTTAATTTTTTTTTTTTTTTTTTAATTTTTAGAGACAGGGTTTCCCAGGCTGGAGTGCAGTGGTGCAGTCATAGCTCATTGTAACCTCGGGCTCCTGGGCTCAAGTGATTCTCCTGCCCCAGCTTCCCAAGTAGCTAGGACTACAGGTATGCCTCACCACACCCAGCTAATGTAGAATTAATTTATGTTAGTTTTCGTTAAAGCCAAATAGAAAAATACAGAAGTATCTAAAATGAGAGACAGGTTAAAGTGTAATAGTTATTATAGTTGGTCTTTCTTTTTTTTTTTGAGATGGAGTCTCGCTCTGTTGCCCAGGCTGGAGTGCAGTGGCGTGATCTCAGCTCACTGCAACCTCCGCCTCCCAAGTTCAAGTGATTTTCCTGCCTCAGCCTCCCGGGTATCTGGGACTACAGGCGCATGCCACCACACCTGGCTGATTTTTTTTTATTTTTAGTAGAGTTGGGGTTTCACCATGTTGGCCAGGCTGGTTTTGAACTCTTGACCTCAGGTGATCTGCCCGCCTCGGCCTCCCAAAGTGCTGGGATTACAGGCTGAGCCACTGCACCTGGCCTATAGTTGGTATTTCTAAACTTTAAAATCTGGGTGTGAATTGACACTCTTCAGTATATAAGACAGTTGCTAGCATGATTCTGATAAGTGTCTGGGGACTAGGATACATGAGATGCATTTTCGAATTTGAGTATCTGACCCTGCTTTGTCATCAATAGAACCAAGGTGGGAAGCTGGCAGTGCTTGGTTCATGTCACATGTTCAGTGATCAATATTTGGACAAGGAAGAAAACAGCAAAATCATGGTAAGCTTTTTCTTTTGTCACATTAATGTACAATGTGTATTATTTTCATGTCATTTAAAAAAATACTGGTAAGTTTATTTGCTCATTTAAAACCAGCTACTTAGAACCCATTATATGCCAGGCACTGAGAATACAAAGTTGAGTCAGGCATAGTCCCAGTTCCTGCTTTGGAAAAGTTTGTAATACATTGAGAGAGAGAGAGACAAATTAGTAAACCCAGAAGGCTGTTTCTGAGCATGTCAGGTGGGATGGGAGCTGAGCCTGGAGAAGCAGAGAGGAACAGGCTCAATAGCAGTATCACGTGTAAGGCCAAGGAGCTTGAACTTGATGCTGAAAGCCACAGGGAGCCCTTGGGTTTTCAGCAGCCTTGAGCATAGCCAGATCTGTGTTTCTTCTTTTTGTTGTTGTTGTTGTTTATGAAAGAACTTCTAGAATGTTTTGGAAAGATTCTTCTGTCAGTTGTGTGGAAAGTGTAAAGGAGGAGGCAGCCTAGAGCCAATTAGGAAGGCGGTGGTGTCCCCAGGCAAGGAGGAATGGGGACCTGAATTACGGGAGTCAAGGTGTGAGTGGAGAGGAGGGGCTGGTGGGAATGGGAATTAGGAAGTGCTCTGTAGAGGACTACTCACTGACTGATGTGGCATATAAAGTAAAGGCATTGCAGTTTTGTCAAAAAAATGCCAAGGGAACATGTCTTATGGAAGATGGCAGAGTGGGGAAGCACATGTCTGTACAGCATGTGCCAGAGCTGTCCATTGGTGATTCCAGTGAGAGAAAGAAACGCCTTGTAATTGTTATATTGGGAGATTGATTAAGATTTTATTTCTGTGGAATTTACATGAAGTTTCAATGTCTCTAGACACATTATGGGAGATCTAGATATTCTACTTTTTTTTTTTTTTGACATGGAGTCTCTCTCTGTCGCCCAGGCTGGAGTGCAATGGCACCATCTCGGCTCACTGCAACCTCCGCCTCGTGGGTTCAAGCGATTCTCCTGCCTCAGCCTCCTGAGAAGCTGGGATTATAGGCACACGCCACCACACCAGGCCAATTTTTGTATTTTTAGTAAAGATGAGGTTTCACTATTTTGGCCAGGCTGGTCTCGAACTCCTGACTTCAGGTGATCCACCCGCCTCGGCCTCCCAAAGTGCTGGGATTACAGGCGTGAGCCACCACGCCCGGCCTAGGTGTTCTTCTTTTCAAAAGTTTTAATTTCAGACTTTCATCACAGTAAATAGGGATTAATTCAGGATTGTGAGCAAAGGTTAATAAATTTTAGCTTGTGGTTAGAGGTTAGAGTGCTTAAAGATACATTATAAATTTCTGATAAAAGTTGCATTATGCTGGTCACGGCAGCTCATGCCTGTAATCCTACCACTTTGGGAGGCTGAGACAGGCGGATCAGCTGCGATCAGGAGTTTGAGGCCAACCTGACCAACATGGTGAAACCCCATCTACTAAAAATACAAAAATCAACCGGGCCTAGTGACAGGCACCTGTAATCCCAGCTACTCAGGAGGCTGAGACAAGAGAATCACTTGAACCCAGGAGATGGAGGTTGCAGTGAGCCGAGATCGCGCCACCGCACTCCAACCAGGGCAACCGAGCAAGACTCTGTCTCAAAAAAAAGGTGCATTAGGATGAAGAAAACTTTTGAGTTCTCATATGATTTCATCAAGACAAGGCTGGCTACCCTTTTCTGAATCACTGGTTTAATCTTTTTTCCTTTATCCTTCTTCTTGATTTAATTCTCTAGTCTTGACCTTCAGCTTTTTCAAATAACCAACTGTCCTAATTATATACTTTTTTTTTTAAATGTAGGATGTTGTTTTCCAGTGGCTCACGACAGGAGACATCCACCTAAACCAGATTGATGCTGAGGACCCAGAGGTAGACACCGAATTATTAGAAACTTTTAAATGAAAAATGAGTCCAGCTTCTCAGTACCACTTCTGACAGCTCAAAAGGAATACATGTCTGTTTTACCTCATCTGTAAGACAAATGGAAAGAAGGGATGATTTGGGGGAGATGAAGGCCATATTGTAAAAAAATAAGTCAATAAACAAAATATGTAATTAATCATAGAATTAATTGGAAGGGGAGCATACATACATACAGTATGTATATAAATTAGAATTTAAATTATGGGCACTCTGGCCCAAACTTTCAAAATGAGCATCTGCAGAAAAATACTTTTTTCAGAAATCTGAAATTTTCTTACAAAGAAACAAAGACTATCAGAATTTATGTTGTAAACTATAATTTTGTTGCCTTTAGATTTAACAATTCTAAAGGCATTATGATAATATTCATCAGACAAGGGAAAGTGGTGAAACCAGCACAGTGAAATCACCACTGGCTCTTGGACCTTATACAGGTTCTTTCTGACCATTTTTCATCCTAGTTTTCTTTATGGAAAAAAAAATATTTTGTTTTATTTATTTATTTTTTGAGATGGAGTCTGGCTCTGTTGCCCAAGGCTGGAGTGTAGTGGCACAATCTCAGCTCACTGCAACCTCTGTCTCCTGGGTCCAAGTGATCCTCCTGCCTCAGCCTCCTGAGTAGCTGGGATTACAGACGTGAACCAACATGCCTGGCTAATTTTTGTATTTTTAGTAGAGGCGGGGTTTCACCATTTTGGCCAGGCTGGTCTCAAACTCCTGACCTCAAGTGATCCGCCTGCCCCAGCTTCCCAAAGTGCTGGGATTACAGGCATGAGCCACTGGGCCCAGCCATCTAGTTTTCTTATCTGTGAACAGGGAACACTAATACCTGTGTTCTCTGCCTCACAGGATGATTGTGCGGGCTAAGTTAATAGGTGGTAATGTGTCAGGCATTGTATGCCATATACTTCCACATAAGCCATCTTATTTAATCCTCATAACTGCCCTGAGAGGCAGATGGTCTTATTCTTATTTTATAGATGAGGAAACTGAAATCCTTCAAGATTGCAGTGTGTTCAAATGGCAGGCAAGTGCAGAGCCAGGATCCAAATCCAGGTCTCCTAATTCAAACTGCACTTACTCTACAATTGTTTCTCTATTTCTTAAACTCTGAAATGTCAGGAAAATGATTTCCTGGCCATTGGTCATAGGAGGTAGGTGAGAAGACAGTCGAAGATGGCTGTCCACTGACTGCTTCCTCCCTCACGTAGGGACATGGCTTCTCAGAGACTGATTTGGGTTAGGAAACAGGAGAACTGCATGTCTAAAATATTTCCTTATATGGAAACATTAAGCATATGGATATTTTGCTTCATTATTTAAGTGTAATATATTTAACTACTCTCGGCCGGGTGCAGTGGCTCACGCCTGTAATCCCAGCACTTTGGGAGGCCGAGGCAGGCGGATCACGAGGTCAGGAGATCGAGACCATCCTGGCTAACACAGTGAAACCCCGTTTCTACTAAAAATACAAAAAAAAAATTACCCAGGCGTGGTGGCAGGCGCCTGTAGTCCCAGCTACTCGGGAGGGTGAGGCAGGAGAATGGCATGAACCTATGTATGTACATATAAATGTATATATTTTTATATGTAAATATAAATATATATATTTTTTATATGTAAATATAAATATATATATATATTTAACCACTGTCCTGTTGGCAGGCATTTATGTTTTCCTGGTCTTTTACTGTTACTAGTCCACAGCATGTGTCATGACTGAGGGCTCTCAGCAATGCTGGAGGGATGTCCTTGGCTAGGGGAGAAAGACTGGGATCTAGTGTACCAGTGGAGGAACTGTCTATACTAGTGTCACAGGTGCTCTGGCATGTATCAGGAGGAAAGAAGCAGTTAGGGCCTGGATGCTAGGGGGTGGGTACATGTTATGGTGGGGGCTTGTGGACTTTCTTTCATGATTTCCTCTATTTTCTTACTAAAATAGAAAATAAGGTCATTGCTAAAATGGTGAAAGGGAAAACCAATTTTTTTTTTTGAGACAGAGTCTTACTCTGTCATCCAGGCTGGTGTGCAGTGGTTTGATCACAGCTCACTGCAGTGTTGACCTCCTGAGCTCAGGTGATCCTCCCACCTCAGCCTCCTAAGTACCTGAGACTACAGGCACACACCACCATGCTCAGCTAAATTTTTTTGTATTTTTGTAGTGACAGGGTTTTGCCATATTGCCCAGGCTGATCTCCAACTCCTGGGCTCAAGCGATCCACTCACCTCAGCCTCCCAAAGTGTTGTAGGTGTGAGCCACTGCACCCAGGTGGGAAAATCATTTTGATGGCTGAACTGACAAAAGGGAAGTACTGCCTAGAAGAATGGGAAAGTGAGTAGTCTACGGAGATGTAGTTGATTGCTGAGCGCTCAAGATCAGAGATCATGAAATTAAAAGACCAGTTGATAGGATTGTGTGTTTCTCCAGCTGTTTTCAGCCATGTGAGTACTGGTGTAATTGGAGATTTGGATTTAGCCAGTGCTGGGGTTTAGCCAAGTGAGTTTTGTTCCTCTTTCCACATAAATTGGCTTATTTAAGGTTTAGTGGTCAGTGATCATGAACAGTAAAATTTCTTGGCAAGAGAGTATAAATGTTGCAGATTTAGACCTGAGACAGTGGAGACTTGACAGAATAAATGCTTGCTCTTGCTGTGCTGAAAGGAACCCTCTTGTGGCTTTCAGATTTCTGACTACATGATGCTGCCCTACACAGCCACCCTATCAAAGCGGAATCGAGAGTGTCTCCAGGAGAGCGAAGAGATCCCGAGGGACTTTACCACCCTCTTCGACCTGTCCATCTTCCAGCTGGATACCACCTCTTTCCACAGCGTCATCGAGTCAGTACCTGTGGGCCTCTGAGCCACACTGCACTCCATTCTGAGTGTTTGGTTTGGAAACATGAACCTGGGAACGGGAATTAGGGTCACAGTAAATGTGGCATGCAGAACATGTTCTCAGATCTATGATGAGGTCAACAAAGAAACTGGGCTGGGCATGAGGGGTTGATGTAGAGGAACTGCCAGAGGTTATTAGCCCCTGCGTGTTCCAGATTCTGGACCAGGCATTTAGGGTGACCAGCATGTTTCATTTTGCCCGACTTCTGGTTTTAGCACAGAGAGTCCCAAGTCCCAGGAAAACCCTCAGTAAATGGAGATGGTGGTCACCCCATTTCTCTCTGGGTATCTGGGCAACTGGTAATGCTATTAACTGGCACTTAGAATGCAGGAAAAGGAAAGATAAATGGGCTGTGTTCTGGGTATTCTCAGTCTAGTGCGGATGTGCAGGTGGAATTACAAGTTTAAAGATGAAAAGATCTGTAAAGCCGTTAGGGAAGCTGTGGGATGGGATGAGGACATCAGGGACAGCACAAGAATGGGAATTGGCCTTGAGACAGGACCTCACAGCTGTCAGTGCTTGAGAGGCAGGAGAAGAAGAGGGCCAAAGACGGAAGCTGGGGAAAAGCAGTTAAAAGTACAGGATGGCAGGCAGCATCCTGAAGGCAAAGGAAGAGGAAATGACACAGAAGCAGAGGGGTGCAGAAAGGGGCCAGGGCTCATCTTCACTGTTTCTAACCTGAATTTCGCTCAGGGAGAAAATTGTTTAGCTTGTCTTCCTTTCTCACCCCCCTGTATCCGGAGAGCAAGAGCCATGTCTTATCAACCTGGAATCCTCATTGCCTAAGACCCAGAGCCCAGCACATCCTGGGCATTTGGGGGATGTTTATGAAATTAGCATGCTGCCATTCTCCCTGTGCCTTGCTTATACATCCACTCAGCAAGTATTTGTGGCACAACTACTGTTCCAGGATCTTGGGATGCTTCAGGGACCTCAATAATGAAAATCTTCGCCCTTTTGAAGTTTATTATCTAGCAAAACAGGCATCAAGACATTTCTATATGTGTGATGTAAATTAAAGAATATGTTAGAAGATGATTACATACGTCAAGCAGAGTACTGGGGAAGAGGAGTGCCAGGCACATTGCATTTTTAATAGGGTGATCAGGCCAGGCATGGTGGCTCATGCCTGTAATCCTAGCCCTTTGGGAGGCCAAGGTGGGAAGATCACGAGGTCAGGAGTTCGAGACCAGCCTGGCGAACGTGGCAAAACCCCGTCTCTACTAAAAATACAAAAATTAGATGGGCACGGTGGCGGGCGCCTGTAATCCCAGCTACTCAAAGGCTGAGGCAGGAGAATCGTTTGAACCCGGGAGGCAGAGATTGCAGTAAGTCGAGATCGCACCATTGCACTCCAGCCTGGGCAACAGGGGAAGATAACATCTCAAAAAAAAAAAAAAATAGGTGATCAGGATGGCTTCATTGAAAAGGTGATGTTTGAGGAAAAACTTGAAGGAGGTAAAGAATTTAGCCTTGTGGCTATCTGAGGGAAGAATATTCTGGGCAGAGGAAACAGCCAGTCCTAAGACTGCAAGACGGAGGAATGCCTGATATATTCAAGGAAGAGCAACAAGGCCATCGTGGCCACTGCAGAGTGAGTAGGGGTGAGAATGGTGGGAGATCAGGCCTGGCCTACTTGTTTGCCTCTGTAAGGACTTCCTTAGCTTTCACTCTGGGTGAAAAGAGGAGCCACTGAGAGTTCTGAGCAGAGGTATGGCATAATGACTTCCTTATATCCTGAACGTCAAGGAGCAAGAGTGGAGGCAGGGCCTGAAGGGAGCTGTCACAGTAACTCAGGCATGAGTTACTTGGAAGGCTGAGGTGGGAGGATTGCTTGAGCCCCAAAGGTTAAGGCTGCAGTGACCCACTCCAGCCTGGTCAACAGAGAGAGACCTTGTCTCAAAAAAAAAAAAAAAAAAAGTTGCAATAACTGAGTTGAGAAAGACTGTGAGTAGATTTTGCAGGAAGAGCAGAAGTTCAGTTTGAGGTATATGGAGCTGAGATGTCAATTAGGTATCCAGATGATGTTTAGTAGCAGTTTTATATGTTAACCTGGTGGTCAGAAGAGATATCTGAGCTATACATTTAGTTTGGGAGTTTGGGGGCACATCTGTATTTGATCTAAAGCACACATCTTTTCCTTTTTTTTTTTTTTTTTTTTTGGAGACAGAATTTCACTGTTGTTGCCCAGACTGGAGTGCGGTGGCGCAACCTCTGCCTCCCAGGCTCAAGCAGTTCTCCTGCCTGAGCCTCCTGAGTAGCACCACCATGCCCAGCTATTTTTGTATTTTTCGTAGAGACGGGGTTTCACCATGTTGGCCAGGCTGGTCTAGAACTCCTAACCTCAGGTGATCCACCTACCTCGGCCTCCCAAAGTGCTGGGATTAAAGGCATGAGCCACAGCACCTGGTCCTATTTTCAAATCTATAAAATCAGGATGAATCTTTTTTCTTATTTTTTGCTTTTTTTTCTTTCTTTTCCTTTTTTTCTGTTTTTCAGGATGAATCTTAACAATACATGACGTATTAGTTTAGTTAGCATTTTTTTCTTTCAATGGGCCATAAATTATGATGCATCTTACCTTTGGTGGATTCTTAGATTTGATGAAATATGGTAGATAGTATGTAAAGCCATGTGACTGGATGAGCTCACAAAGTGTTATAAGTGTTGATAGAGAAGAAAAAAGGACCATCTATTGAGCCCTGGGGCACCCCAGAGTTTAGAATTTAGGAAGAAACAGAAAAGCCAGCTGGGCATGGTGACTCACGCCTGTAATCCCAGCACTTTGGGAGGCCGAGGTGGGTGGATCACTTGAGGCCAGGAGTTTGAGACCAGCCTGGCCAACATGGTGAAACCCCATCTCTACTAAAAATAGAAAAAAAGCTAGGCATGGTGGCACACGCCTGCAGTCCCAGCTACTCGGGAGGATAAGGCAGGAGAGTCACTTGAACCCGGGAGGCAGGGATTGCAGTGAGCCAAGAACACACCACTGGACTCCAGCCTGGGCAACAGAGCAAGACTCCATCTCAGGAAAAAAAAAAAAAAAAAGGAAGAAATAGAAAAGCCAAAAGAAGAGAAGGAAAAGCAGCAGCCAGTGTGAGATGAAGAAAATCAAGTGCATGGTATTCTGCGAGCCAAGCAAAGAAAGTCTGTCAAGATGGAAAGGGTAATCAGCTGTGTTAGATACTTCTGATAGGTCATAAAAAATGAGGGCTGAGAATTTATCATTGGATTTAGCAACATGGAGGTCACTGGTGATCTAGACAGGGTCTTTTTTATGACATGGTGAGGGTGAAAGCTTATTAGAAATTGGTTTAAGAGAGAATTGGACATAGCAAATATAGATAGCTCTTTTAAGGTATTTGCTACAGAGAGGAACAGAGCAGGGGCAAGGGCCAGGGTCAGTAACTAGCTGGAGGAAGTAAGGTCAAGAAGGTGTTTTTTGGATGGAAGAAGTCACAGGATATTTTTATACTGGTGGGAATGTTCCAGTAGAGAGAAAAATGGATAATGTAGGAGAGAGCGAGGAAAATGGCTGGCGTGAAACACGAGAGTAAGCAAGAGACAATGGGAAAGGGGGTTTGGTAAGTGGTCTTAGCTCTTTTTCTTTTTTTTAAAGACAGGTTTCGCTGTTGCCCAGGCTGGTCTGGAACTCCTGGGCTCAAGCAGTCCTCCCATGTTGGTCTCCCAAAGTGTTGGATTATAGATGTGAGTCACCATTCCCAGCCTGGCCTTCGCTTTTATTTTTATTATGTCAAATATATATATAGAGAGAGAGAGAGGTTTTTTTTTTTTGAGATACAGTCTCACTCTTTACTCAGGCTGGCGCGCAGTGGCACGATCTTGGCTCACTGCAACCTCTGCCTCTCAGGTTCAAGTGATCCTCCTATCTCAGCCTCCCTAGTAGCTGGGACTACAGGAGTGCACAACCACACCTGGCTAATTGTTGTATTTTTAGTAGAGATGGGGTTTCACCATGTTGGTCAGGCTGGTCTCAAACTCCTGACTTCAAGTGATCCACCCGCCTCAGCCTCCCAAAGTGCTGAGATTACAGGCATGAGCCGCCACGCCCGGCCCAGTCTTAGTTTTTAGACAGGAGCATGGATCATTCAGTTGGTAACAGATGGGGAACATGGGTGCAGACTCTGGTGGATGAGAAAAGTTGTTGATTGAAGATTGTGGAAGTTCTCAGGGCTTCAGTCCTTTTGATGAAATAGGAAACAAGATCATCAGTTAAAAATTGCCAAAGAAGCCGGACATGATGGCTCACGCCTGTAATCCCAGCACTTTGGGAGGCCGAAGCGAGCAGATCACGAGGTCAGGAGTTTGAGACCAGCCTGGCCAATATGGTGAAACCCCATCTCTACTAAAAACACAAAAATCAGCCGAGCTTGGTGGTGTGTGCCTGTAGTCCCAGCTACTCGGGAGGCTGAGGCAGAAGAATCTCTTAAACCTGGGAAGTGGAGGTTGCAGTGAGCCGAGATCGTGCCACTGCATTCCAGCCTGGGCGACAGACAGAGCAAGACTCCATCTCAAAAAAAAAAAAAAAAATTGCCAAAGAGATAGTGGAGATTTAGGAGAGAAGGCATATATTAGGCCTCTAGGGGAGTGGGAGAGGGAGTAGACAAGGTTTCTGTAGAAGGATTTGCCAATCCCACTGGAGGTTAGAGGTTTTGGATCTAAAGTTCTACAAACCAGTAGAGTGGTATGTTTTCCTCCAAACTTGTTTAGCTGTGTAGCTGCAGGCAGAGTAGGCCCAGACATGGATTTAACCATTGTGATTTTGTCAAGCAAGTGGTATAAAGAGGAAGGGGCAATATCTTTTGTAAATGCCCAGGAATTATTTAGTTGCATGTTTTAGTATAAACAGTAACTGCTATAATTGTGGTTTGAATTAGCTTATTTTGTAAAACCTTATACATCATATCCAAAAGCTCTGTTGTACGTTTCTGTTTTTTGTTTTGTTTTTTTTTTTTGAGATGGAGTCTTGCTCTGTCACCCAGGCTGTAGTGCAGTGGTGCGATCTCGGCTCACTGCAAGCTCTGCCTCCCAGGTTCATGCTATTCTTCTGCCTCAGCCTCCTGAGTAGCTGGGACTACAGGTGCCCGCCACCATACCCAGCTAATGTTTTGTATTTTTAGTAGAGACGGGGTTTCACTGTGTTAGCCAGGATGGTCTAGATCTCCTGACCTCGTGATTCGCCTGCCTCGGCCTCCCAAAGTGCTGGGATTATAGGCGTAAGCCACCAAGCCTGGCCCCAATTTAAGTTTTACAGACATTGAACCCCCACTTTCTGCCAGGAGCCTGTAAATACTACCACATTTACTGTTTACAACAATTCTGAAAAGTAGAGAATAGCTCCATAGTTAACTTCTAAGAAGCTGAGGCTTGGGACAATTTGCTCTAAGTTAAACAGCTACTAATCAAGCCCTAACAATTATCCTTAGCTCCCCTCTCATCTCCCCTTCCTTCAATATTAATAACAACTAACATTTATTTTAATTAATAACATTTATTTATCATGTAGCAAGTACCACAGTATGTTTCTTATGTACTTTGCATTATCATGTAACAACCAAAGTGGGGTTGTTATCTCCATTTTACATCTGAGGACGCTGAGGCACACAGAAATTAAGTGATTTGCTCAAAATCACACAACTAGTTTTCATTGGGACCTGAATTTGAAGCCAGGCAATTTTAACTCTGAATCTTGGAAGAAATTATCTGAAAATGTGTTACTGTAGGAGGTGAGGATGCTTTTAAGAAACAGCAGGACCAAAGCCTCCAGAGCTACCAGGGTGTGGCATCTGCATCAGCCCTTCCACAGGTGACAGCCCAGTCACAAATCCTGTAGCTCCTGGCTGAATGTTTGGCTCTTAACTTGCTTGGTTTTGAGCTCTGGTGTTCTCTTCCTCCTCTGCAGCTCAGGGCTTTTCTTAGAATAAAAAAAGATACATCTGACCACTCCGCTAGCCAGTTGCAGTCTGACCAGCTTCTGCTGTTTTGGCCTAATTCTCCCCGATATGTTTAAACCAGATCATTATGGTAACTCTTCAGTGTTAAGTGAAGGATTAATTGGAACTGCCTATCTTAGTGTCAGCCGAGTCAAATAGCGGATGTTTCAGAGACTTAGACAACTCTTGTATTTGTCTTACATACCACAGCAGAGGCCAGTAGTTACTGGCTTCTGGTGTCTATATGGTAAGCTCAGATATTTTTATTTGCTAGTAACATCTTTCAATAGTTTATCTTTTCTGAGTTAAAATTCAGTTAGACTTTAAATATTTATGTCAACTACAAGGTGTTGCTCTGAAGTAATTTCATTTGTCCATTGGGTGTTTATCAATGCCTGTGGAGTATGAGGTAGAGGCAGATGGTGTGGAGTCCCTGCCCTTAGAGTTCATGGTCTGATGGGCTGGGGCTTGAAACATGGAGTGGTGAAAATGCTGTGCCAGAGGTCAGGCCATTCCCGAAAGATCTAGTTCAGCGCCATTTCACAGATTTATATTTAGCTTTGGCATCTGTTCTTCCCTTGGTTTTAAGATGAGTTTCTCCAGTCCCCTACCTGGTTCCCATCAAGCCATGTTGGCTAATGGTAGGAGGATAATTAGGGCAGGTGGTGAGCAGAGTGGAGGAAGGGAAGACTTAATGGGACAAAGCCTTTGCTCCAGCACAGTCAGCTCTCTCTGGGGACAGAAAGCAGAAATAAATTCACAGCTGGGATAGCCGAGGTTAGGACTCAGCGGCAGGATTCTTTGTGAGCAGGTAGTAAGAACTTTAGTTTAAAACTGCCCCTAATCACTTTTGATTTTGGGGCAGACCAAAGTAAAGATTCTGGTTGGCAGAGATTGGCTACATCTGAGTTCTGATCTTGCCTTTGTCCCATCTTAACCATATGACTTTGGGAAGCTACTGTTTATCATTCCTGTACCTCAGTTTCTTCTATAAGAGATTATACCCACTTTCCACAGTTGTATTGAGGATTAAATAAGTTTAAGTGCCTAGCACAAGGTTGGCATAATACATGGCATATAACAGGTGCTCAATAAAAGTTATTTCTCTTCTCTCTGTGGAGATCCGCTGCTCAGTGCTAGGAAGGATTCTCCCCAAGCACCTGGAAATAGTGGAGCAGGTGACAGCAGTGAGCTCAGCTAATCGTCTTTCTGCAGTTACAGACCTCACTCATAGAAAAAAGCTGCCATGATCTTTGTCCACTCATTGGCATTTGGTTTTCTAGCTTAACTTTGAAGGGCCACAAATATATATATAATTTAAACTGGATGATGATATTTTACTTTGCCTCTTCCCCAGAAAAATTTAGCCAGCTTAGCCGGGCGCGGTGGCTCACGCCTGTAATCCCAGCACTTTGGGAGGCTGAGGCGGCTGGATCACGAGGTCAGGAGATCGAGACCACGGTGAAACCCCGTCTCTACTAAAAATACAAAAAATTAGCCGGGAGCGGTGGCGGGCGCCTGTAGTCCCAGCTACTCGGAGAGGCTGAGGCAGGAGAATGGGGTGAACCCGGGAGGCGGAGCTTGCAGTGAGCCAAGGTCGCGCCACTGCACTCCAGCCTAGGCGACAGAGCAAGACTCCGTCTCAAAAAAAAAAAAAAAAAAATTTAGCCAGCTTAAAAAATTGCGTACACTGCAAAAGGATAACATGAATGTTTGAGAGAATGAAGGCCAAGGAGAAGCCACAATAGAACAAAATGCAGGGGTAAGATGAGCTCAACTCTGTAGGCTCGCTCCTAACACTGATCCTCTGCTGGAGTCACTCTGGCTGGCCTGCTCTTCTGTGAAAATGCCAGGCACCCTTCTGCCTGTTCTTGCTCTTGCCTCTGCCAAGGACATTTTGGAAGATAACTGCATGACTTCCCCACTCCCTCACTCAGGGCTCCTCTGACAAGCCACACTCCCTGCCCCTTCCCTGTCTCTTTCTCCTCTGATTTATTTGTCTTTTTTTTTTTTTTAAGACGGAGTTTCGCTCTTGTTGCCCAGGCTGGAGTGCAATGGCACGATCTCCGCTCACCACAACCTCCGCCTCCCAGGTTCAAGCGATTCTCCTGCCTCAGCCCCCTGAGTAGCTGGGATTACAGGCATGCGCCACCACACCTGGCTAATTTTGTAGTTTTAGTAGAGTCGGGGTTTCTCCGTGTTGGTCAGACTGGTCTTGAACTCCCAACCTCAGGTGATCTGCCTGCCTCGGCACCCCAAAGTGCTGGGATTACAGGCGTGAGCCCTATGCCCAGCCTATTTGTCTTCTTAATACTTATCAGTTCTTGACATCTTTTTTTTTTTTTTTTTTTTCCGAGACAGGGTCTCCCTCTGTCTCCCAGGCTGGAGTGCAGTGGTGCGATCTCGGTTCACTGCAACCTCCACCTCCCAGGTTCAAACAATTCTCCTGCCTCAGCCTCCTGAGTAGCTGGGATTACAGGCACGTGCCACCACACCCAGCTAATTTTTGTATTTTTAATAGAGATGGAGTTTCACCATGTTGGCCAGGCTGGACTCCAACTCCTGACCTCAGGTGATGCACCCGCCTCAGCCTCCCAAAGTTCTGGGATTACAGGCATGAGCCCCCGCACTTGACCAGTTACTGACATCTTACTAGTTTTTTTGTTTAGTGTGTGCCTCCCCTCCCCCTACAATGTAAGTTCCGTGATGGCCTGCCTTGGCATCTTCTTTTACTGTTGCTGTACTCCTCGTGTGTAGGACTGCCTGGTACGTAGTGGCTATTCAGTAATTATTTGTTGAGTGAGCACACAGAAGTGCATATCATACAGATCTGCTTACTTGCCAGAAACATACTTCAGATTTGACTCCTATCTCTTAATGGTGAAAAGAAATAAAAAAACACAGGAGTTATAAGATTCATTGTGTCCATTAGGCAAAAACAAAAAGCTTATTTAGAAGAAACCTGATATGAAACTTGAAAGAAATGTTTCTTTTCAGTTCTCAATGAGTAATAATGTATGATATGGTAGAGAAGATTCCTGAGAGGATCATTACATTATTTATAACAACACATTTTGTCTATTTTTAATTTGGATTTTATTATATTCATAGCTTTATCTTTTTAAAAGTCAAAATTGGCTGGGCTAGTGGCTCATGCCTGTCAACCCCAGCACTTTGGGAGGCCAAGGTGGGCGGATCACCTGAGGTCGGGAGTTCGAGACCAGCCTGACCAACATAGAGAAACCCCATCTCTACTAAAAATACAAAATTAGCCAGGCATGGTGGTGCATGCCTGTAATCCCAGCTACTCGGGAGGCTGAGGCAGGAGAAATGCTTGAACCCAGAAGGCGGAGGTTGCGGTGAGCCAAGATCGCACCATTGCCCTCCAGCCTGGGCCAGAAGAGCGAAACTCTGTCTCAAAAAAAAAGGTCAAAATTATTTATCTTTGAAATCATGTATTAACTATTATTTGTAATCCACTATGATTAAGACAGAATTTGGGGCTGGGCACAGTGGCTCTCACCTGTAATCCCAGCACTTTGGAAGGTTGAGGCGGGTGGATCACGAGGCCAGGAGTTCGAGACCAGCCTGTCCAACATGGTGAAACCCCATCTCTACTAAAAATACAAAAATTTGCTAGGCGTGGTGGCATGCGTTTGTAGTCCTAGCTCAGTGAGCTGAGATCGCACCACTGCACTCCAGCGTGGGCGACAGAGCGAGACTGTCTCAAAAAAATAAATAAAAGAGAATTTGGCTGCCTTTGGTGAGCAGTTAATACCAATCAAAAGGAAATGTAAGATTGAAGTAGCTGTAAAGAGTGATGAAGACCCTCATTCCCAGGAAATCAGTTGCCATCTTTGGACAAATCTCAATACCAGAAACTGATTTAAGAAGAAAAGTTTGGGTGCGGTGGCTCGCGCATGTATTCCCATCACTTTGGGAAACTGAAACAGGAAGATCTCTTGAGACCAGGACTTCAAGACCAGCCTGGGCAACATAGTGAGACCTTGTCCCTACTAAAAGTTTTTTTAAAAATTAGCAAGGCATGGTGGTGCACACTTGCTCGTAGTTGTGGCTACTCAGGAGGCTGAGGTGGGATGATTGCTAGAGTCTAGGAGTTCAAGATTAAAATGAGCTATGATCGTACCACTGCACTCTAGCCTGGGTGACAGAGTCAAAATTTATCTCAAAGTAAGTGTTTAGATTGTGGTTTTTGTGCATAAATGAAAAAAATAAAAAAATAGAAGAAGAAGAAAAAAGATAAAGCACATAATACTTTAAACATATTGATGCATATGAGTGAGATGGGAAGAATAAATTCAAATTTC